>NC_061060.1:3428074-3581826 GCF_021917145.1 Hypomesus transpacificus
GGTCAACTGTCCTTTGTGTGACCATCTTCAAACAATACTTTTAATTAACACAAACAATGAAACAGGACACAGTCCTTCTAGTCAAAGTTCAGAGCAACTGTCTCATTGACCCCTTACAGTAACCAGAGGACAGAAGGCCATATAAAATGCTTCACCCATCCCCCAGGGCAAGCTGCCCACAGAGCCATCAGCACCTCACATTCCTTTGAACTCAACTTAATTACCTTCCCTTCCTGTCTCTTACCAATGAACATAGAAGATTATAGATTTCATACACATACATCTATGCATATGACCAACATTTCCATTACAGTGTGCATGTGCCTACATGTGTGTGTGCGTGCATATGTGCGTGTGTGTGTGTGTAAAGTGTTTGTGTAAAGTGTTTGTGTGCGTGTGTATATGTGGTTGTGGGTGATATATGTGTGTGTGTGTGTTTGTTTGTGTGTGAGGGCGAGGGTGTTGAAGCTCCCCAGTCAGGTTGTACATGCACAGCAGCATTCCTGCAAGCCGATGTCACATCCTCTGTGACTCCAGCACGTGGAGACCGGCTGTGTTCACTCTCTCCTGTTCCTAGCAGGCGGATCGACTGCCACTCCAACATCCTCTCCCTTTTTCTCTCCTTCTCTTGCTTTCTCTTTCGCTTCCGAGTCCAAATCTACATATTTGTCTTGTTGAAGGGCCCAGGTGCCCCTGTAGCTGCAGCAATCCATAACAAACAGCAGGTGGTCCATTTACAGGGTACCTTCATGTGAATCATAAACCATAAATAATGAGTGTTGCAGCACAGTTCTCTGACCCCCCCCCCTCCCCCTCTCCCCCCCCCTCCCCCTCTCCCCCCCACCTCCAGGAGAGAGGAAGGCTTTGTGACGAAGCGCTGGAAGGACGTGCGTGTGGGCGACTTCGTCCAGGTGTTTTCCAACGAGATCATCCCTGCGGACCTGCTGCTGCTGCACACCTCCGACAGCAGCGGGGTGTGTCACATCGAGACCTCCAACCTGGACGGAGAGACCAACCTGAAGCAGAGAAGGGTGGTGCCTGGCCTCTCTGACCCGGTGAGGAGATCAGGGCCTTGGGAGTCTGTCAGGGCCTCGCCTTCTTTCTTTCTTTCTCCCTCTCCTCCCCCGCTTCCCTACTCCTTTTCTCCCCCCCTCTCTATATTCCCTCCCCTCCTCCTCTGCTCCTCCTGCTCTTCTCCATTCATCCTCTCCTCCTTTCCCCATCGCTTCCCTCCTCCTCACCTCCCCCACTTCCCTACTCCTTTGCTACCCCTTCCTCCCCTCCTCCTCTACTCCCCTCTTCTGCTCCCCCTACGCCTTCCTCCCCTCCTCGTCTACTCCCCTCCTCTTCTGCTCCCCCTGCCCCCCCCTCCCTTCATTCTCTCCTCTCCTCCACCCATCCTACCATCATCCCCGATTCTATCCTTACAGTAATTTGATGAGAAACGCTTATTAGTTAACATACAAGACTAAATGTTCATTGAGAAATGAGACCAACCAGTCACGTGTGAGCTGCAAGTCAGCACATTGTAATGACAAAGCTAACACCACATTACTTCTGGAGTGACAGGTTATGTGTCTCTAGGGCAACAAAAGGTTTGGGCGGAGGTATAAACATAGCAGGCAGATTCTTGCCAACTCACTGACGTGTGTCACTATGTGTCACTAACAGAGTGTTGTGTTCTTTTGTTCTAGAACAGTCTGTTTGATCCTCGACATTTCACCAGCACTGTGGTCTGTGAACGACCAAGTAACAACCTGAACCATTTCAAGGGTTACGTGTGAGTTTCCATGACGCCATCTCCAGCAGGAACACACCATCAATGCAGTAACAGCACAATTGCAAAAATGATTTGTTGGATTGTTACTATAGAAACATGAAATCATTATCTATCAGAGGTGGGAACCTCCTTTACCATCACAAACACTCTCAGGAGCACTACGATCTGGCTGTTATAGTTTAGAATCCCTCTCGGGGCATTTTTAGCAGGTCTCTCAGCCTGAGCCCAGACACACCACAGAGAGGAGAGCGTGTTCCTGCAGCTAATAAACACCTAAATATACCAGACGACTAAAATATCTCTCTTCCTCTCTGTCTGTCTCTTTCTCTCTCATTCTCTCTCCCTCCCTCTCTTCCTGTCTCTCTGTCGCTCTCCTTCTCTCTCTCTCCCTCTCTCTCTCCCTCTCTCTATCCCTCTCTCCCTGTCTCTCTCTCTCCCTCTCTCCCTCTTCCCTCTCTCCCTGTCTCCCTCTCTCCCCGTCTCTCTCCCTGTCTGTGTGCTGCAGGGAGCAGGCTGATAAGAAGCTGGGCATCGACATTGAGAGCCTTCTTCTGCGAGGATGTACCATCAGAAACACAGACCTTGCCACTGGCTTTGTGGTCTACACAGGTAAACACTGACGTGTCAAAGAGTCATTGATTCAAACTGGTGTCTGATTTCTGTCCGCATAAACACGAGACCATAGGAGAATGACTGGTGTTGACAGGATCCCTGGGCCAAATTCAATTTTCAACATGAGTTTAATGGAGGATCTCAGTAGGGCTATAGTTGTTCCAGTCCAGGGCTGGGCCAAATCGTCTGAGCCCGGGGAAAATGGCCACTAACATACCCAATAAAAGACTGGGGAAGCCCCGGGGTCACCTCAAAAGTGTCGTAAAGACCTGCTGAAAAACAACAGGCAATTTTCAGCTGATGAGGGGGAGCGGGGGAAATCAATAATCAATTCAGTCGCTGTGAGAGATCATAAGGTAGATAAGAACATGTTTGAAGTGACGTACTACTAGTCGTTAACGTTGAGCGGTTACGAGATTGTGGAAAAAAACCAGCAGCATCCGTAGGAATGTTGACCCCTCTTCCTGTTTCCTGTTCCAGGTCAGGAGACCAAGGCGATGCTCAACAGCAACGAGCGACGCTACAAGCGCAGCAAGCTGGAGCGAGACGTGAACATGGACGTGCTCTTCTGTGTCGTCCTTCTCTTCGTACATGTGTTTCATCGGAGGCCTAGGTAATTAAAGAAACAAGATTGGGACAGAAATCAATTACCCGGGGGGACAGAAAAAAAAAACGCACATAAAAGTACATTAAAATGAGCCATGGTACTCAAGGTCTAGTTCACGATTAATGGAACAGTCCTGGGACTTTACGAGCGGATTTCCAATAGCCTTCATCAGTCATTTGGCCACATGTCCATCCAAGAGGAAATCGAGGAGGACAGGGACGACAGAGGAAGAGAGAGAGAGACGGAAATAGCCGTAGATGGAGAGGCAGGGATGAACGTCTTGCCCTCGGGGCCTGACCTGTCCTGACAACTGACACTTTCTCCCCTCGCAGCTTTTGCTAATTCTTCTGGATAATTGGGGTACATTTGATTTACCGGACTGGACTGATACAATTAAACCAGGAAGTCCACTCTGCTGATTCCATCAAAGGTCACTCGGACACTGTGTCTTCCTGTGTTTCCTCCATTAGGTCACTTCCTTTGGCTGCAGTCATTACCCAGCATACCCATCTATCTGGTCGGCGATGGCAACGGGCACCTGGACCCCCCCCCTACTGTCCGGCTTCTATATGTTCTTCACCATGATCATCCTGCTGCAGGTGAAGTGTGTGTGTGTAGAAGTGTGTGTGAGAGATTCAGATATAAAGAGGAGAGAGGGAGGGAGGGAGGGGAGGTGAGGGGAGGGGAGGGAGGGAGGGAGGGGAGGGAGGGAGGGAGGGAGGGAGGGAGAGAGAGAGAGAGAGAGAGAGGAGAGAGAGAGAGAGAGAGAAGAGAGAGAGAGAGAGAGAGAGAGAGAGAGAGAGAGAGAGAGAGAGAGAGAGAGAGAGAGGAGAGAGAGAGAAGAAAGTAAGTGGAGAAGTGACCACCGGGCGATCCTGTCCTCCACCTTCCCTCCCCAGATCCTCATCCCCATCTCCCTTTACGTGTCCGTCGAGCTGGTGAAGATGGGCCAGATCTTCTTCATCGTCAACGACTTGGACCTGTACGACGAGGAGTCTGACAGCAGGATGCAGTGCAGAGCCCTCAACATCACCGAGGGACCTGGGCCAGATCCAGTGCGTCTTCTCTGACAAGACTGGCACCCTCACCGAGAACAGATGGTGTTCCGGCGATGCTCCGTCGTGGGAGCAGAATACCCACACAACGAGAACGGTACAGGTGTTCAGCTACATGTCTACACTGCATACCGGGGTTCTCCAATCCTGGTCCTCGAGGGCCACTGTCCCCCATGTTTTAGATGTTTCCCTGCTCCAGCACACCTGTTTCAAATGAATGGGTTGTTATCAAGCTCGGTGGAGGCTGTGTTGTGTATTCTGACATGGGTCTAGGTTATTTTCAAACACTATTTAAATAATCCATATAGTCGTGGGGCTCAAATCAAAACCAAAATTTGTGGTGTGGCTGTAGTAAAAAAGTATCTAAAGGTTTTATAAAATTGGATTCAGAACAGCCAAGCTGGATTTGGAGAGTTTCTAGAACAGATTTAGGACAGATTTAGAAGACCCTTCCCCAGAAGTCTGAGTTGAACTGTCCACAGTACACATACACATTTGAGTTCCTTAGGTGGAAACTAAGGTGCACACACACACACACACACAAACACACACGCTGACTAAACAAGCATACAGTAGGAGGGTACACAGTGTGTACACAAATGCCACGTCCTATATTTGTCATGTGATCCGTTCCTAGCCGTCCGCCTGGAGGTCCTGGGGGAGCCCAACTCAGAAGAGGAGGTCATCTTCCACCGTGCGACCCCCCCCTCCCCCTCCGGCCGGCCCTGGACCCTGGACCAGCCCCACCAGGAAGCTGACCGCCGTCACCCCCGGCAAACAGAGCGGACAAGATCAAGGGAAGAGACCAGGGGGACTCGGCCTTCAGCAGTCCTCTGGTGAGATGTTCCTCCAGGACAAACTGCAGGGCACTTGATACTCCTGTTTTCCAGTTTTACGTTTCCTGTGGACCTATGGGCATTTGGTCTATGTGTGTTGTCTTTAACATTCTCTTCATTTAGCAGATGCTTTTCAGCAACCTTGCTGGATTCGGAACAGCCAAGCTAGATTTGGACAGTTTCTAGAACACTGTTAGATTTAGGACAGATATGGAAGACCCTTCCCCAGACGTAAGCTGTCTCCCAGTCCCTGGCTCACCCGGGGCTGACCCGGTGTAGTGTCACTGGAGCTGGCGACCCCGGTTCCTGTCCCAGATGGTCTAGCAGTTTGGTGTCCACCGCTGAGCACATCCCTTCTGGCCCCCAGCCGCAACCCTTATGTGTGTGTGTGTGTTGTGTGTGTGTGTGTGTGTGTGTGTGTGTGTGTGTGTGTGTGAGAGCGAGAGAGCATATGGCCATGCTGCGCTGCATTACCCCATCGCACCATTGACAGCACACAGACTTATTATAACGTGAGAGCTATGGATTTGTCATCATCCTCGTTGCTGATATCTCGGTTCCTCACAACCTCCTGGTACAGTAGCTGACCATGGCTAGTTTTTGCCCGTGGAGATGGAATGCGAGCCAGCGGTTGTCATGGAGAAGCAAGCTGAGACAGCATAACAGACATGTTGCCATGGTTCTGTGCTACCAGCCTGATCTCAGTCTTACCTTGTTGCTTGTCCTTTTGTTATTGTTGCGGTTTTATGTTCATTACACAGTTGATCATTTTATAGCTCCAACACGTGTTTTTATTACTGTAAGGATTATGGTTGCATGACTCTCAACTCCCCTCCTCCTACCCCTGTTCTCCTGTCCTCTCTCTCAACTCCCCCTCCTCCTACCCTGTTCTCCTGTCCTCTCTCTCTCCTCTCCTCTCTCTCCTCTCTCCCTCTCTCCTGTCCTCCTCTCCTCCCTCTTTCCTCTCTTCTCTCTCCTCTCCTCCTCTCTCCTCTCTCCTCTCCCCCCTCTCTCCTCTCCTCCTCCTCTCCTCTCCTCCTCTCTCCTCTCTCCTCTCTCCCTCTCTCCTCTCTCCCTCTCTCCTCTCCTCTCTCCTCTCTCCTCTCTCCTCTCTCCTCTCTCCTCTCCCCCTCTCTCCTCTCCTCCTCTCTTCCTCTCCTCCTCTCTCCTCTCTCCTCTCTTCTCTCTCCTCTCTCCTCTCTCCTCTCTCCTCTCTCCTCTCTCCTCTCTCCTCTCCTCCTCTCTCCTCTCTCCTCTCTCCTCTCTCCTCTCCTCCTCTCTCCTCTCTCCTCTCTCCTCTCTCCTCTCTCCTCTCTCCTCTCTCCTCCTCTCCTCTCCTCCTCTCTCCTCTCTCCTCTCCTCCTCTCTCCTCTCTCTCCTCTCTCCCTCTCTCCTCTCTCCTCTCCTCCTCTCTCCTCTCTCCTCTCTCCTCTCTCCTCTCTCCTCTCTCCTCTACTGTCCTTTCCTCTCCCCACACAGGAAACGGAGGTGATCCCAGACAGAAAGCTGCTTCAGCGGATTCCGGGGGAGGGCGACGGAGGCTGTGTGGAGGCGGGGCTGCATCTCGACTTCTTCCTGGCCCTCGCCATCTGCAACACTGTGGTGGTTTTCCAAGGCAACAGCTCAGAGACGGAAGGTGAGCATCTCCAGATCGCTGTGACCCTGACCTGGCAGGATGAAGGAGGCAAGGCAGAGGAGAAAGAGTGGGAAGAAAGGAAGAGAAGGAAGGGGTTGTCTTCTATCTCTGTCACCTGCTCTGATTTCAGAAAAAGGCGCTGAAGCCGCCGAATTGTAATCCGATTTTACACAGAAACTACACCTCTTTATCTTTGCTCTGACAGTTTACATTCTGCTGTTCCAATTATCCACCTTTATTCCTGTAATCCACCCCTACATTCATAGTCAGGTCCAATCAAATTGTATTTGTATAGCCCTTGTCATGTCACAGAGGGCTTCACAGATGCCATAGAACTGCTCGTAAAGCAAACCTAAATCTCTCAAAGAAGACATAAAAAAAGACTACCAGGAAAACGTAGTTGGCGACAGGCTACTTCTGTAGTCCACCTCTATTTCTATAGTCCAACCCTGCACCTATAGAGCACCCCTTAATCCTATAGTCCAAACCTACTCCTATAAACCAGCCCTACTCCTATAGACCACCCCTTAATCCTATAGTCCAAACCTACTCCTATAAACCAGCCCTACTCCTATAGACCACCCCTTAATCCTATAGTCCAAACCTACTCCTATAAACCAGCCCTACTCCTATAGACCACCCCTTAATCCTATAGTCCAAACCTACTCCTATAAACCAGCCCTACTCCTATAGACCACCCCTTAATCCTATATTCCAAACCTACTCCTATAAACCAGCCCTGCTCCTATAGACCACCCCTTAATCCTATAGTCCAACCCTACTCCTATAAACCAGCCCTGCTCCTATAAACCAGCCCTGCTCCTATAGACCACCCCTTAATCCTATAGTCCAACCCTACTCCTATAAACCAGCCCTGCTCCTATAAACCAGCCCTGCTCCTGTAGTCCAACCCTACTCCTATAAACCAGCCCTGCTCCTATAAACCAGCCCTGCTCCTATAGACCACCCCTTAATCCTATATTCCAAACCTACTCCTATAAACCAGCCCTGCTCCTATAGACCACCCCTTAATCCTATAGTCCAACCCTACTCCTATAAACCAGCCCTGCTCCTATAAACCAGCCCTGCTCCTGTAGTCCAAACCTACTCCTATAAACCAGCACTGCTCCTATAAACCAGCCCTACTCCTATAGACCACCCCTTAATCCTATAGTCCAAACCTACTCCTATAAACCAGCCCTGCTCCCATAAACCAGCCCTGCTCATGTAGTCCAACCCTACTCCTATAAACCAGCCCTGCTCCTATAAACCAGCCCTGCTCCTATAAACCAGCCCTGCTCCTATAAACCAGCCCTGCTCCTGTAGTCCAACCCTACTCCTATAAACCAGCCCTGCTCCTATAAACCAGCCCTGCTCCTATAAACCAGCCCTGCTCCTATAAACCAGCCCTGCTCCTGTAGTCCAACCCTACTCCTATAAACCAGCCCTGCTCCTATAAACCAGCCCTGCTCCTATAAACCAGCCCTGCTCCTATAAACCAGCCCTGCTCCTGTAGTTCAGCCCTACTCCACTACCACAGAAGGTAGAAAAGAGACATCCAGCTAACAGCAGCTGCTGTAGCAGCGATTTAATAGGCAGTTCTCCTTGCCTGCCTCACTACGTGCTCTGCATCCAGCACAGGGCGCCTCTCCTCTATCAGTGTTTGGGGCTAATTTCTGTAATTGCTCTTGAAGATCCCACGATGTCTTGGTCTCCTGTCTGCATTATCCACTGTGCATGCAGAGAGGGGAGCTTCACAGGGTAATGAGGTCTGCTGTTATTAATGTGATGACCCTGAGTGCCTCTGCTGACCGGGGGCGTTCTCCTATCAGCTAATGGAGGGTCACGACAGGGCAGACCAAGAACCAGCCAATACCGTTGGATGAGTTAGGTTGGTTGGTTGGTTGGTTGGTTGGAAGGTCATCAGATCCAAACTGGCAGGACTGTGTTCCAGGACACAGATTCAGACAGAACAAAGTCGATCTCACCAGACTAGTGGTATTTGTCTGTGTCCGTAAAAAGAGGACTTTCATCTCCGAAAGCCCCAAACAAACCATCAATGAATCAACAAATAACTTGAAGGAGGGACTACCTTTCCTCCCCTGTCATCCCCAGGTGAGTGTCACACTCAGCACGTCTCGCTCCAGGAACCCTCTGGAGTACCTGTCCCACCTGTTTGGAAGGGTGGCCTCGCTCCGACACACCCTGGCTTCCTGGCAGCCCATGCCGAACAAGACGCGCTCCACCCCCCCCTGCGACCTCGCCGTCCTGGAAGAAGACCACCCCACTCCCAGCTCCTCCACCCCCACCAGCACCAGCTCAGGGGCTGAGGCGAAGGCCGGCCCGTCGGGGAGCCTCCGTCCTGGGCTCTGTTACGAGGCGGAGAGCCCTGACGAGGCTGCGCTGGTCCACGCTGCTCGGGCCTACGGCTTCACCCTCCTGGGTCGCGGCCCGGACAGAGTGACTGTACGCCTGCCCTGGGGAGAGGAGCTGACCTTCCAGGTGCTGGACACTTTGACCTTTGACCCCAGCAGGAGGAGGATGTCGGTCCTGGTGCGGCATCCTGTCTCTGGGGAGGTGGTCCTGTATACTAAAGGGGCAGACTTTGCCATCATGGAGCTCCTGGCTAGCTCAGACGCAGGTGAGGGGCAGACCCGGGGCCAGGACTTAACTTCACACACACACACACACCTGCATGAGACTTTGCGGTCTAACAGACACTAAAGGAGAGAGAATAGCTGTCCTTAATCAACATCTGTTTGTTTGTTTGTTTAGAGGACACCCAGTGTGGATAGTGTCTCTTTCTAAAGGTAGCCAACAATGTGAGGAATGTTAACAGTATTGCATAATACCCATGGTTCTCAAACCGTTCTCCCCCAGAGCGTAGTTTTGAAGAGAAGCAGAAGGATATAGCTGCCGTCACTCAGAAACATCTAGACTTGTACGCCAGACAGGGTCTAAGGACCCTCTGTTGCACCAAGAAGGTGCTTATTTAATGCATTCATTTATTCCTCCACTCATCCATTTAATCAATGCATTAATTAAATAACTGATTAATTTATTCGGTCGTTCGTTAAACAGTGTTCCCATCTGTTGATTTGTGAAGGTGTTGAGTGAGGAGGCCTATGAGAACTGGAGGCTGTGGAGGCAGGAGGCCAATGCTGCCATGGACAACCGGGAGCAGCTACGCAGCGACACGGCAATCCATCTGGAGACCAACCTCACCTTGTTAGGTAGGAGAGACCAACCTCGCCTTGTTAGGTAGGAGAGACCATCCTGGTTCACACTAACTTCATCCTGCCATGTAGGAGATGCTATCCTTCAAGTAAAGTGAACATAGAGACTCCACAGCACCTGACTCCTTCCTCTCCTCCTCTCCTCCTGTTTTCCTCTCCTCTCCTCCTCTCCTCCTCTTTTCCTTTCCTCCTCTCCTCCTCTCCTCCTTTCCTCCTCTCCTCCTCTCTTCCTCCCTCCCTCTCCTCCCTTCCTCTCCTCCTCTCTTCCTCTCCTCCCTTCCTCTCCTCCTCTCTCCCTCTCTTCCTCCCTTCCTCTCCTCCTCTCTTCCTCTCCTCCCTTCCTCTCCTCCTCTCCTCCTCTCTTCCTCTCCCCCTCTCCCGCTCTCTCCCTCTCCTCCTCCCTTCCTCTCCTCCTCTCCTCGTCGGCCAGGTGCCACAGGTGTGGAGGACCGTCTGCAGGAGAGCGCCCCTGACACCATCGCTGCTCTCCGAGAGGCGGGGATCCAGGTGTGGGTGCTTACAGGCGACAAGGCCGAGACGGCCGTCAACATCGCATACGCCTGCAGGCTGCTGGATGATGGGGACCTGGTGTTCAACATGAGAACCAGCAGCAAGGTAGGGAAGGACAAGGAAGGACGTTTAGGGCCCGACGCATGTTGACACTGTTGTTCAGGGCAACTGTTATGAGGTACAGAGCAGAGAACCAGGTCAGAGCTCTGTGGTGGTGAGTCATCGGGGGAGGGGGTGCCATGTATTTTTATTTCAGACCCAGGTAAGGATTAGTTTCCTTTCAGTTTGTTTTCCATTTTCCTCTTTTCCAAGGAAACAACTCATTGTTCTCTCTTTCCATCTCTCTCTCTCTCTCTCTCTCTCTCTCTCTCTCTCTGTCTCTAACTCTCACTCTCTCTCTCTCTTTCTATATATCTCTCTCTTTCTCTGTCTCTCTCTCTCACTCTCACTCTATCTCTCTCTTTCTATCTCTATCTCTCTTTCTCTCCCTCCCTTTGCCTGATTTGAGTGCCCAAAGCTCTAACTACATTTACATCTGAGTAAAAGGTCAGGTCCTCACATTTCCCATCACTGGGTGACGCAGGTAGCATGCCAGGTGGGAGCGCTGCTCCTCTCTGGTCATTAGAGATCCCAGGGTGCTCTGTGGCGGAGCGAGGAGGAGGAGGAGGAGGAGGAGGAGGAGGAGGAGGAGGAGGAAGGGGAGGAAGGGGAGGAGGAAGGGGAGGAAGGGGAGGAGGAAGGGGAGGAAGGGGAGGAAGGGGCTCCTTCGCAACCTCCTGACTGTCTAATCATTCCCTGCTCTAAATAGAACAGAATGACCCCCCTGGGCTGTGTGTGGATGAGGTTGATGCGAGGGGAGCCCTCATGAGTGGAGGCCCAGTCTGGGGGCTCCCAGCTGGGGCAGGGATGGGGCTAGGCTGGGCTGATGGATGAGCAGTGGTACCCCCCATACAATCTAGAACAGGTTAGAGATCCCATTAGAGCTGCAACACACACACACACAGAGGTTGTGATAACAGTTATCACATTCAACCCTCCCAGGTAACACTTTCCCTCCTTTATGAAGGTGGAGATGAGGAGTAAGAACATTTTTAATGAACTATTTGTACTCCCGATACAGAATTATGTGCAGACTGTCACTGTTACATAACATCCTCATTCTCCAAACTCAATAAAGTTCAGAACGGAGGCGATGGATGAGATAAAATCTGAATATGACCTCAATATTTGTCACCCCAGTGGATGCCACCCCTCTCTCCCCCCCCCCCCCTCACACACACCATTCCGAAGGACTCTGGTTCGCCAGTCACCCACAGGCAAAAATGATTAATCCGATTGGACGAGACCGGACTCTGGTAATTGGAACTGGTCAGGGATCACACACACCATTACTCATCTCACCCAACTGCCAGCACAGTCAGTTTACTCTACTTCCATGTACATTATTGTTAGGTTTTCTTATTTGTTATTATTAGTTTAGGGGTATTCTCAGTTGTTTGATGAATTACTCAGTATTTTTCACATTCTTCTATATATTGTACAGTGGCCAACTTAGGTTAGAACATTTTTATTACAGGTTTAGATGATTTTATGAGGTTTCGATAGGTTGCTGGGGATTGTAAAGAGAAGCAGGAACAAATACTTCTAATGCACCTGAACTTGTACTGTACACTTGTTACAAATGGCAATAAACTTAAACCTTGAACTTGAATCTACCAGGGCTGCATCTCTGTTGGGTCCCAGGGGTGAGAGGCGTGGGTGGCAAACCGACCGACCAACCCTCTCAAACAACCTCCACACTCTTAGAACCAAAACAGCCAACAAAAAAAGTGTTCTTCAAATACCCCTGAGTGAGAACCTTCCCGAACATCCATGTAATTTCATGTTTAATCTGGGTCCATTCCCCATGTCCCTCTGTTTTGTCCAGACGATGTGTGCGTCCGTCCTGGATTCCACCCTGGAGGAAGTGAGGAGGTACGACCAGGGCCCACCTGGATCTGGGGCCCCTACCATCGGCCTGGTGATAGACGGGCCCACCCTGGCCATGGCGCTGGAGTCGGACCTGCAGGCCCGCTTCCTGGAACTGACGAGGCGCTGTCGCTCTGTCCTGTGCTGCCGTGCCACGCCCCTGCAGAAGGGTCACGTGGTCAAGGTCGTGAGGGAGAAGCTGAAGGTCATGACCCTCGCTATAGGTAGGCTTAAAGGGAATGTCTGTCGTGTTGTTAACCACGTTATTGTCTGTGGACTGCAACTTCTGATGGATTCTCTCCTCGTCCTTTGTGATGTCAGGCGACGGTGCCAATGATGTGAACATGATCCAGGCAGCTGATGTGGGCGTTGGCATCTCTGGACAGGAGGGCATGCAGGTGTGTGTGCCCCTGCAAGAAGACGCTCACCTGTCTCACCTGCCCGTCACAGTTCACATTGGGGATATGTACTCTACTGCAGTGGCTCCTGGAGCCTGGTCCTCGGGGAACCCTGTCCGGCATGTTGGAGATATTTCCCTGCTTCCTCCAACACACCTGATTCAAATGAACGGTCATTAGCAGGCTTCTGCAGAGCTGGATAAATGACCCATTCATTTGAATCAGGTGTGTTGGAGCAGAACATCTCAAACATGCCGGACAGGGGTGCCCCGAGGACCAGGGTTGGAAACCACCGCTCTACCGTACGCTAATCCATGTAAATAGGTCGTTTTTCAGGTCACATGTATGTGGATCTGTGTGGAAGCGTGTGAGAACTGATCCTGAGTGTGAGACCTGATCCTGAGTGTGAGACCTGATCCTGAGTGTGAGAACTGATCCTGAGTGTGAGAACTGATCCTGAGTGTGAGAACTGATCCTGAGTGTGAGAACTGATCCTGAGTGTGAGAACTGATCCTGAGTGTGAGAACTGATCCTGAGTCCCTGAGCTGCGTATGTCTGATGGTTGTGTGCTGTGATCTCCCCAGGCGGTCATGGCCAGTGACTTTGCCATCTCCAGATTCAAACACCTGAAGAAGCTGCTCCTGGTCCACGGTCACTGGTGTTACTCCAGACTGGCCAACATGGTCATCTACTTCTTCTATAAAAACGTGGTGAGGACCACTGGTGGACACGGGGGGAGGAGGGTGGGGGGTTAGAAATGTTTCGCCCTCTAGGGTTCCCCTCTAGTAGATAAAACATGATCAAGTGGGGTCAGATGGCTTGGCGGTTAGGGAATCGGGCTATTAATCAGAAGGGTTCAATTCCAGGTTCGATTCCCAGCCATGCAAAATGACGTTGTGTCCTTCAAACTACTTGCTTTGGGGGGAATATCCCTGTACTTACTGTAAATCGCTCTGGATAAGAGCGTTTGCTAAATGTAAACTCCGTCTGGGTGACCTTCCAGTGGAGGTGGTGCCCTTGTTGTTTTTAGTTTTCCCCC
Source organism: Hypomesus transpacificus (assembly GCF_021917145.1). Taxonomy (NCBI): domain Eukaryota; kingdom Metazoa; phylum Chordata; class Actinopteri; order Osmeriformes; family Osmeridae; genus Hypomesus; species Hypomesus transpacificus. Next base: position 3,441,752 of record NC_061060.1, read on the forward strand.
TCAGACAGCTTGATGAGGGATCACCCCTGGTGAGGATCGTCAGGGAAACCCCTCAGTCCTACCTGACCTCCAAACGCCTCACGATACCAACCAATAAACAAATGGGCTCTCAGGTGTAACGTTCCACCTGCATGTGTTCTCAGTCTCTGGTTCTCCTTCAGGCTTACGTGAACCTGCTGTTCTGGTATCAGTTCTACTGCGGGTTCTCCGGCACGGCCATGTCGGACTACTGGATGCTGATCTTCTTCAACCTCTTCTTCACCTCCACTCCGCCCATCATGTTCGGGATCATGGACAGAGACGTCCCCATGGAAACGCTGCTAGGGCTTCCGGAACTTTACCGGAGCGGTCAGGGGTCAGGGGTCAGTTTGAATCGTCGTGGGCTCGAACTTGAACACATAAAAGTGTTGTTTTGTTGAAGAATTACACTAAGTGCAGTGACGTCCTAGTGTGTCCGTGTTGATGTTCCTTCTTGCTTTCGTAGGAATTTAAACGGTCGACGTTCTGGATCACTATGTTAGATGCCTTCTACCAGAGCCTAGTGTGCTTCTATATACCATACTGGGTAAGACTGGGCCAAACACTGAGCTTCTACGTACATGTTTATCGATGTTAGACACAGTCCCATACACATGAAAAAAACATTGCAGCGAACAATACTACATTACAGTTGTAGTCACATCTGTCATGAACTCTCTCATAGCCGGAGGGAGGATAAGGGTCATGACTCTGATTTTTCTGTCTTGCAGACGTACGGAGGCACAGACGTCGACCTCTTCACCTTCGGGATCCCCATGAACACAACGTCGCTGTTCACCATTCTCCTGCACCTGGCTATAGAGATAAACAGCTGGGTGAGATTCCCATCACTTACCACCCTGGCGGTGGCTCTCCAACTGGTTCTAACTTCATTCCCTTTGATTATGCTAACGTTATCATAGCGTGAAGTGATGACCTTAATTACATTAAAACATTTACTGTTTATTACGGTCTGTGTGCTCTTGCAAACGGCTCACTCTCTCTCTTTCTCACTCTGTTTCCCCTTCCCTCTATTTCTACATGATTGTGTGTGTGTGTGTGTGTGTTGTGGGTGGGTTTACGTGCAGTTAAAGGTCTATGTCTTGTTCCTCAGACGCTGGTCCACTGGGTGGTCATGACGGGCAGTGTGGTCCTGTACTTCAGCATGACCCTGGTGTACAGCGCCCTGTGTGTGACCTGCAACCCTCCCTCCAACCCTTACTGGCTGTTCCGGGAGCAGATGACCGACCCTGTGTTCTACCTGGTCTGCTTCCTCTCCACCGTGGTGGCTCTGCTGCCCAGGTAGGACACACCTTCAGCCTGCAGGCTCGGGGCGCATGTTCCTGTCCGAAATACGACCCAAGTCTGAGTAGCGACCGAGCCTGACTAGAACCTGACTAGAACCTGACTGACATTCCGTTTTTTGGAAGCCGACCCAACTCCAAGATGGAGCACTTGAGTTTCACACTCAGACAGTTGGTCCATCGGTTTGATGCCATATATTCACTCGAAAAGAAGTTGAATCACCATGTTATGTACACTGGCCCGACATGACCAAACCTCACTCATCCTGACCATCATTCCTACATTTTTTACGAGTCTCGCTGGGCTTCAGACTGCCTCTACACAGCACGCCCTCTACTGACTCTAGTGACTGGTTAATTGGTTGGTTGATAGTTGGATGGCTGACTTGATTGAATGTTGATTGGTTATCGATTGTATCTTTCGATAAAGCTTGTCCTTAATCAACATACCATACATCCCAACTCTAATTGGCCTGATGGTAGAAGCATGTGGACCATATTAGAGTCCACGGCAGCATTGAATCAGTCAGATATCGGGACTATTTGCTGTCAGCAGTATTTGTTTTGATATATGTACCATGTCGGTATTGGGCCTCCTATACATGATGAGGGCAGAACACAAGATAGAGGATGGTGATGTGGATGAGGATGTGAGGAGAATGAGGATTATGAAGAGTAGCAGGAGGATGAAGGTCACCTAGCAGCAGTTCAGAGTTCCTCTCAGAGTGTGAAGCTCCTGAACGAGAGCTCACAATGCTCTGATTCACATCAAAGAGACGTAGATTTTTCTCTGGCCTACTTTCCCATCACTATCAACACCCTTTCATTTTCTGTCTATCTGTCTCTCTCTGTCGCTCTCTGTCCCTCCCCCTTTCTTTCTCTGTCTCTGTCTCTCTCTCTCTTTCTCTGTCTGTCTCTATTTCTTTCTCTCTCTTCCTCTCCCTTCCCCTCTTTCTCTCTTTCTCTCTCTCTCTCTCTCTCTCTCTCTCTCTCTCTCTCTCTCTCTCTCTCTCTCTCTCTCTCTCTCTCTCCCACAGGTACACATTCCATGTGCTGAGGAACACCGTCGCCCCTTCCTCCCTGGTGCGGGCGCGGCATCTAGGCCGCCTGCCCCCCTCCATCAGGGACCAGTGGATGAAGGAGTGGAGGGGGTACAGCAGCTCAGGGGGAACAGCGGGCCCCGTCCATGCCGCTTCGCCCCCACCGCCTCTCACCCGTGAGCCCTCCCATCCCTTCTAGCTTCCCGCCCGACACCTCGGTTACCCACTGTGACGTCACAGGACGTGACATCACAGGAGGTGACATCACAGGAAGTGGCATCCCAGTCATCGTCATCATACGGAGCTTTTCAGAACCCCCTTCCAGCACTGAGGTTCCACTCTCTCAGGTGGGGAGAAAGAAACTGAGATTCAGAATGACTCGTATTTATTATTGCTGTGCCACTCTGGACATTGTGTGCCAGATATGACCAGTCTCTGCCCAGTGTGCATTTGTATTGTGTTTTAAAAGTTTGTTGCGTATTTATTTTTATCTGTCATCTTTTTCTTTCCGTCATGACCATTTAAGAGATGAGTTCAGAGGGTGTTTATTCTTGCCTTCTTCTTCTTCTTAGCTCTCTTTTCTCGCACATTTCTCTCTCTCCTTTTCCACCCTCTTCCTCCTTGTAAGAAGCCTCCATAGTGAACCCATAAGCCTGTTACTTCACTGATGGGTTTTTAGAACACAGTGGTAACCCAATCAGTCACACTCCCCGCCCCTCCAAAAACCAAGCACTTTTCCGGAACAACGCAGTTCATTTAAAAAACCTCACACACGCACACCTACTCACACACACCACCCCTACACACACACACACACACCTGAGTGTGATCTGCTCCATAGATGTATGCTCCAAATAGCCCCATTGCATCTTGGTCTATGAAGTGAAGCGTTCCTGCTCATCGGTCGTCTGTCTGATCGTGACACACTACAGGTTTCCACCAGGCACCAGGTGTGATGATCAGCTCATCATCACATCCAAATCTGTTCCGTATAAAAGCTGCCGGATTGAACTAGAAAAACTCTCTTATACTGTTCGTATAAGGCTGGGCGTGGGAATGTTGAATGTAATCATCTTTTTTCAGTATATAGAATAGACAATGATTCAATGCAAAATTATGATATTTGAATTGTTCAATTATCTTTTTTTCTTCTTTTTGTAAGTATATGTTTGCTCTGTAATCCCATACTAGGACACAGGATATACCTCAACTCATCATCTCAATAAATCGTGGAATTATTCAATACAAATTCTGAAAGATAAAAGTGCATATTCATGAGCAACAGAAAAAATGAAAAAAAGAATGTGCTTATGTGTCTATCCTTGCGTCTAAAGCCACTTAAATTGAGTTCTGGTTGAGACGTGGTGTCTTGGTCTTCCTCGTTATGATGTCTATTTATGTAACACGCCATTTTAGAACGTTACTGCCCTCTAGTGTCAACAGGACAAACTGCAACAAGGTCATCCGAGAGACAATGTCATTCTGCTCCAAGTTAAATTCTGATGAAATCGTTTGTAAATATCTACACAGAAAATGAATGCCAAAAAATTGGTAAATAGGCATACAATAATACCCTGACATACCATAAATTATTGAGACACAAATACATTCAGGCATCGCACATGGATTTAAAACATTTATTATCAGTCTGATTTTGAAAGCAAATATCCTCCATATATATGAGTGGTATAAGCCTATCAATTAAATATATATATTTTCTCATCAAATCTTTTTAATAAGTAGCATACAAAGTTTGATGTTGTTGTCTTTTCTATAAAAACAAATGTGCACATTTCTCTAAATGAAAACATACATTCAGTAGTATTGGACACTGAAAGCCCAGATAATTATATTTGTATTCTTATTAACTATTAATAATATTATTTTAATATTGTTCTAATTATAATAGATGGCTCTTTATGGGCCAGCTGGCATCAACCGGAACCAATTTGCACAAAAGGCAAATGTCCCATTTGGTATAAAATGTAGAACAAATGTTATCAATAAAGTCTTCACCTAAATATTAGATATTTGGCAGTAAGACTCCCCTTTTAAACAGAGAAATATATAAATGCCTCTACTACACACACATGCATGTCCATCCATGCTGACAGAATGAACCAGAACAGACATATGCAAATGTAGCTTGAGTCAGTTACTAAAATTTCAGCCAACTGTCACTATGGTGTTTGGTTCTCCAACCAATCAGACCAGACAGTTGCAAAAGCAGCTTTTCAACCGTAGGACAATCAGTTAACCCCAGGATTCTCCTGCGAGTCGACCTACATTAAATCACTACACCAACCACAGCAGCAGACACACACACACAGACACACACTCGTCTGTCTGGTGTCGACAGACTGGGGATTCCTGGCTCGCTCCATGGAGAAGGACTCCAAAATGGATGACTGATTCTCCAATAACAAACTCGTTAGTGACCATGAGCTAAAATTCCTCTCTCTTTCTTTCTTTCTCCCTCTCCCTCTCCCTCTCCGTCTCCGTCTCCGTCTCCGTCTCCGTCTCTCTCTCTCTCTCTCCCTCTCTCTCTGTCTGTCCCTCTCCCCGTCTCTGTCTCCCCCCGGAACACGTCCCACGTGCTGAAGAACACCGCCGCCCCCCTCTACCAGGTTGGCATCATATCAGGGAACCACGTGCGTCCCAGATGGTTGGACACCTCCGCGTGGACCTGTTCCACGTTGTATCCCCCGTCCGGGATCAGAACCTCCTCCATGATGGACAGCTGGGTCAGCTTCCGCCCGCAGATCCTCACAAACTCCACGAAGCCGCTGCAGGTCACCTGGCACTCCCCCAGGCCCACGGCGGTCAGGGCGGTGCAGCGCCGCCCGATCTGGATCAGCTCCTCGTCCAGGGGCTCCAGCCCGTTAGCGCACACCACCAGCTCCACTAGGCGGGGGCAGTAGAGGCCGATGCGCCCCAGCATCTCTTTACTGACCGCCCGGGCGAAGTACAGGTGGGTGACGGGGGTGGGGTCCTGGAAGAAGGGATGGAACTGGTCCTCGTGGAGGTAGAAGTACATGACGATGTTGACGGTGGGCGAGTGTCGGACCAGCGCCTCCCAGCTGCTGCTCTTGACGGCGTGGAACGGCGCCTGGGCGGGGCTCTCGGTCGCCACGTCGATACGCAGTTGCTCCAGGCGCACGTGCTTCTCCGAGGAGAGGGCCAATAGGAGCTGGTCGCTCAGCAGGTGGTAGTTCAGAGCCAGCTCCCTTAGGCCATGGCAGTGGTCCGCTACACACAGCACCCCTGCAGGTAGGATAGAGAACTGCAACATTTACATTTAGTCATTTAGCAGAAGTCGCTCTGGATCCAAATCCAGAGTGACTTACAGTAAGTAACATTCTCCCCGAGGGGGGACATTCTCCCTGAGGCAAGTAGGGTGAAGTGCCTTGCCCAAGGACACAACGTCATTTGGCACGGCCGGGAATTGAAACAACAACCTTCTGATTAATAGCCCAACTCCCTAACCGCTCGGCCATCTGACCCCATGACCGGATGGGATTCTCGAACGGACAGAGGCTGCCTGAAGTTCACGATCAGACTGCGACATGGATATGTGGTCTGACCTGCAGGCGACACGTGCGGACAGCTGCTCATCTTCAGCAGCCTCAGGGTGGCGCTGTTGTTGGCCGCCAGGACCTTCAGGGACGGGTCGTCCACAGGGGTGTCGTCCATCTTGATGGAGCACAGCGACTTGGAGTTGACGAACACCACCGTCAACGCAGACGCAAAGTGCGACTGCGGAGAGAAGGGGAGGGATTGGGGGCTTCCGTTACAAACAGGACGCCATATTTGTTTACGTGTGTCATCCTCACCACTGGGGACATTGGATGACAGTCCCAGCAGAATCGTGAATCAAAAATCCTCATTACGCTTGTTTGAATGATATCATGTTTGTTGTTGTTGTGGTTGCCGACTAGTGTTGCCGGGGTGACCTGTGGCTGACCCCAGGTTTATGCATGTAATCCTCCAGACAGGGCCGGCTGCAGGACTCCTAGCCGTGCGTAGGCTCCTGCACCACGTGTGGATCAGGCATGTGTCATCGTGTGTGTGTCAGGGTGAGAGAGAGGCTGTTGAATTTAGTCACGTCCATTTGTGTGTGCGGGTGTGTGAACGTCTGTTACTTGTGTGTGCATCTGTTACGTGGGCCTGCATAGGTCTGGGCGTCTGCAGTCTGTGTGTGCGTGTGTTCTTGTGTGCATGCAGTGTGTGTGTGCATGTGCTAACACCGTCTTACCTGGGAGACGTCCATAAAGCTGGGCCTGGCAGTGGAGATCAGCCTCAGGGTCTTAATGGTGCAGTTCACCAGCTGGGAGAGGATGTCACAGGCTGCCTCAGCTGACTGTGTACAGCTGTCCACCTGGGGGGGGGGGAGAGAGAGAGAGAGAGAGAGAGAGAGAGAGAGAGAGAGAGAGAGAGAGAGAGAGAGAGAGAGAGAGAGAGAGGGGGGGGGGGGGAGGGGGAGGGGGGAGGGGGAGGGGGAGGGGGAGGGGGAGGGAGAGGGAGAGGGAGAGGGAGAGGGAGAGGGAGAGGGAGAGGGAGAGGGAGAGGGAGAGGGAGAGGGAGAGGGAGAGGGAGAGGGAGAGGGAGAGGGGGGGGAGAGGGGGAAAGAGAGGTAACAAGAGAGGGAACAGAGAGGGAACAAGGGATTGAAAGGAATACAAAAGAGGGAAATTAATACCTTGCAACAGAAACTATGATAGACGCACTATATTCGCCTGCACAGACAATAGTACCTCAAACAAACCTGGTTCAAACATTATTTCCACTCTCTGTCACACACTGGTGCAATGACACCAGTCAAGTCCCAGACGTACTGGAGCTACAAATCAAACACACCTCAGCGGGTGTCTAAGGGATCTAAGTATCTGGTTGTTAAAGCCATCAGAGGAGCCGCGTCTTCCTTCAGCAGATGGCTGGTCCTTAAGGAGGTCACACATTGTCCTGGGAGGGAGGGAGGGAGCTGGTTCACACCTCCACTCACCCCAGGGCTTACAGGCTGGCTGGTGACTGTTAACATGGGGGAGGAGGGGAGAAGGGAGGAGGGGGGAGGGAGCTGGTTCACACCTCCACTCACCCCAGGGCTTACAGGCTGGCTGGTGACTGTTAACATGGGGGAGGAGGGGAGAAGGGAGGAGGGGGGAGGGAGAGAAATGTGCCTCTTTACCTTGAAGCTGACATACTGCAAGTGCTGAGTGTGTTTCTTGATGATCTGCTGGATGAGGTCTGGGTGGGTGGGCCGCAGGTAGGACGTGGCCGGCTGGTTCAGCTCAAACTCAAACCACCTCCACAACTCCGGGATGTGGAATACCTCGTTCCAGCGCCTACACACAGACGACACCCTGGCCCTGTCCATCAGAGGAAGGTACCGGAAGATCTCCAGTACCACGTGATGGGGCAGGTTTCCCCAGCCCTCCATCGACCTGAACGGCTGGTGGTGCTGCAGGAGGAGGGGGGGGCCTGGGGCCTGGCTCAACACTCCCCTCCTACGCCTCTTAGCGCACCTTGCAGAACTGGGGAATGGCTGCACTTTTGACTTGATTCCCACAATTCCACGCTTCATCCTGTGAGAAATGCAGTGGTCAGGAGCAGGTCTGAGCCACGAACACACACCTCACCTGTTAACGGTAAACTCGGTAGGAGTTATGTCATTAAATGTTTAAATCCTAAATTAGGAGTATAGACATTAGTAGTCAACGCAGTTTAGAAAGGAGATGATAAATCCTCTTTTGAGGGAAATATTCGCTAGCTCTACAGCCTCGAGCAATTATTTTACACCGTTCTCAGACTGTGTTTAATGGAAATGAGATCCCTTAAAATGTTGATGTACAGTAGTAGGCTAGTGACACACAGATTGCGAAGACAAAAATTACATAAAACGACGACAGAAGTTGTTGTAGGCAATCTCTATGATCGCAAACCTGTTGGTCGCTGAAAATAAAATGTTTCACAAAGAGTTAAATTGACTTACTTGAATTTGCTTTACTTTGAATTTTAAACCCACAATGTTGTCCCTTCTCTGATTTGCTGAGGTGAAGGCATCGCGGTAGAGACTGTTGACACCAGCTAGGAGCGCTCCTGCTCTGTTGTCGGTATTACAACATCTTGCTGCGCGCGCACCACCGCGAGGACGTGTGTTGTAAGCTTAGAATAAATGTGTGACTGACTGCAATGCAAGTGAGTTCGTCCAGACGTAAGAGCAAAAGCAAGTTAATAAAAAGATGAGATTTTCAAATATATTTGTAACATGCTAGTCAAGATGAAATCGGGCCAACATAAAAAATAAGTAGATAGTAAGTATTTGTTTACAGCCTAAAAAAAAGCGACATAAACAATTCCAGTTTATCCAAAATATGGCATTCAATTACTTTATAGTTTTATTTATAGTATATAGGATTTATATATAGGATCAGTTTCAGTTTGCAGGGTACAATTCGATCAGTACCAAAGGGTTATTGGACTGAAACACGCGTCCACTGGTTCAGAGCTGAAGTAGAAGTTCACGTGCTGCTCAAAACTAGGTCAGTGTGTCAAACTGAACCATGAAACTTAATAGCAGTAGTGCGTGTGTGCCACAAGTATGTGTGTGTGTGTGTGTGTCTGTGTCCAATTTCCATGTCATGTAATCCCACCAGAATGTAAACAATGCTAATCCCTTATTTTATCAATTTTACAGAAGTCAAGAAAGCAGCTGCTGGAATTTGATAAGTTTCATGCACGTGGCACTTTCCTAGTCAGAGTTGGCAGGGGGTGCATTTCATGGCAAAACACAATACAGCCCTAGGGCAGCTGCCCTAAAATGTTGATAGGCCCTACATAGAGGTTTTAGTACTTGTCTTTTATAGGCATGTGAACCTTTTGTCCATTTTCAGGATAGCTGATATTTTAGATGAGAAGGCTGTTGTTTTCGACCTGTCTGAGTAGCCTACCCTACAGGCATTGAAAGTACTTTAATACCTAATAAACTGTTCCTCGTTAAAAGTTATCTCAACTGAGTGAACTATGAGCTAGAAGTAGGCTATAAACGTCTTTAAATTCATGTAATTCAAAATAATATGCGAATGTAGCCTAACTCACATGATAAGCACTAGCACTATATGAAAGAGGAGCGTTCAGTATTTTCATTTTGATTTGAGTATACAAGTGCAGTGGTTGCATGCAGCGCTTTGAAAATAGACAGCCTGTGCGTGCTACTGCACTCAGTCAGGTATATTTAGACAACTTTGAACGCCCTATGAATTAATCCTCCGGTTTCGAGTGACACTCAGCTTATATGGACATACCAAACATTTTGTAGGAATACCGCCCTTGCATTGTGTTACCTATAATTAGTGAAAACCGGTTCCGTGTTTTCCCACTGTAAAGGTTGATGTTCATCCTAATGAATCTCTGTGACGCTCACAAATACCGAAATAGGATCCCAAAATGCCCTCTTGAACCTGTATTGAGATATTAAACTTGGATCATTTCCAGACTGATGTGGAAAGGGAAGAAGAATCCTGTATTTATCTCACACAATATTGTTTCACAGTCTAGGGGACACACGAGCGTTTTGTCTTGTTGCGCGAACTCGTTACGTGCCCATGGCGACGTACCAGAGAAATGTCTAAATATCAGGCTCTGGACGTACCCCGCACTCCTCCCCATAGACATATGCTCCTCCCCCGATGACCTGCGCAAAAATGTGACGCTAGCGTGACCACCAGTCAAGAACTCTCTGCTCGCTGCGACTGTGCACCCCTCTCAGTCACTGAGATTCACTGGAGAGGGACGTGGTTCTGTAATACCCAAATAAGAAGACAAACTATATATCTTGCATACCCTGTTTGTTAAAGGCCGTGGAGATGTTTTTTGAGGTTCGCGAATGACACAGACTGCAAACTTGTCGCGGCTTGGACAACTTGCAACGTCAACAACACGTTTTCAGTTTCAACTCCATCCGTTGGATATCTAGCTAGCTAGTGTTAAAGGCTCCTTTCAAAAGGTAACGTTCAGTTACTTTATAAACACTGTGTATTGAAACGCTCATAATGAGTCAATTGCCTAGCACTAGCTAGCTTGCAATGTTGCTAGAGAAGATACTGGTAGCGAACTAGCTAGTGCTGCTTTAGCTGTTAGTCTACAATCTAGCCCTCCGTTACTTAGCTACTGAAGTGTTGCTAGCTAGCAATATGCTGTGCATAGCTACAAGTAAGCAAGTCAATGTTCGTTTAGGTTAGTGATATAGCTTACGAACTTTAACCGGTGTCTTCATTTTTACGTGTGCTAGCTAGCTATATAGCAACGATATCAGAATTGTACATCATCTAGAGAAACAGAGAAGTTACTAGCTAGCTAACCATTTGAACTACAGAAAGTGTCATGTGATGTAACATATTTTCTTTTGTTAGCTATCAAACAGTTGGCGGATGGTAGATAACACGATTCCGAGTAGACCAATAGATAAATGCTGTGGATCTTGTCGAAGTAGTTGGTCAAGTGCATCATCAAACTCCTATACGAGATTATCCACAGCCCGTTTGGGAAACTTGACTCCGACTCTAGCTAATATACGTTCCTAAATTGTCTCTGGTATAGCCTGTTCTCCTAGTCTTAATTATTCCGGTGACAGATTTAAACGTCTTTACTATCTACGTATTTTCAGATTGAAGAAGGATGACGCTAAAAGCCAAGCTGTGCTCCGTCTCTCTGGGAGTGGAAGGAATGACATGTGGCTCCTGTGTTCAGTCAATAGAACAACGCATAGGGGGTCTTCCTGGAATCATACACATCAAGGTTAGAAACACACACACACAGCTAATCATTTCAGATATTTGTTTATACTACCAGATATGATAACATATATAATATGTCCTACGTTTTCATGTGACATTAAACAGAAACAGTTTCTGCCATCGACTCTTGGTCGATTGTATTCAGCGAGTCCTGTCTCGTGACTTTCTATTTATATACTTTTTAAGAATTAGAAACCACACACATCAGCATTTTCTAAAAGCAGATTTGAAACTGACCAAAAAATGGTTGCATAAACCATCGCTCGGCAATTATCTCACTTCCACTTTATGTGTCCGTCCTTAGTGATTAGTTATGTATTTATCGTATAGGACATGCAGTATGTCTGGTGTCACTAAAGCTGTGATTTGTCCCAGACTAGTCCCCCTTAGGGCTGGCCATCTAGCTTAACAGCAGATAAACAGTGATCTATGTAGACGTGGGATACTCCCAGATTGCGGTAAATACGGCCTGCCCTTTCCCTCACTGTGTTCTGGCCTCAGGCAGAGGTCACATGACCAGATAATGCAATAGTGCGCTCCTGACAGAGATTTGGCCTTTGCGTGGCGTTGTCACTGCGGGTTCAAAAGCAGGCAGCACACACAAGGAAATGTCATTAGTGTCTCTAAGGGATGTGGACTTCATGTTTATGGTACTGAGCAGAAGCACATAAGTGGATAGATTGTTTCCCTCTGGTTTGTCTCATCTCTCTTTCTCTCTCCCTCTCTCTGTCGCTCTCTCTCTGTTGCTGTCTGTCTCTCTCCCTCTCTATCTCTCTCCCTCTCTCTGTCTCTCTGTTGCTGTCTTTGTCTCTCTCCCTCTCTATCTCTATGTCGCCCTCTCTCTGTCCCTCTCTCTGTTGCTCTCTCTGTCCCTCTCTCTGTTGCTCTCTCTGTCTCTCTATCTCTGTCTCTCTCTGTCGCTCTCTCTCTGTTGTTGTCTGTCTCTCTCCCTCTCTGTCGCTCTGTCGCTCTCTCTCTGTTGCTGTCTTGTCTCTCTATCTCTCTGTCTCTCTCTGTCGCTCTCTCTCTCTGTCGCTCTCTCTCTGTCGCTCTCTCTCTGTCACTCTCTCTGTAGCTCTCTCTCTCCTGTCTTTTTTGTCTGCTCTGGGTTCTTTGTCTCATCCCCCCCCCCTTCTTATCTCCCTCATCTCTCTCGTCTACCCTTGTAGGGATACATAATAAATCCCCCCCCCCCTCCTCCCACACCTCCCCCCGGTTTCTGCTGGTGTCCAGGCAGCACTCAATGAGGCAGGCTCAGTGGTCAGCTGATGCCGTCGGTGAATCACAAGTTTTCCTATTGCTCTGTCAGAGAGAGCAAGGAGTTCACTGTGTTCTTGCAATCTGCTGCGGTCTCTCATGGAGCCAGCAGGATTGTCCCCTCCTTTTATAGGTTGTGAATCGCAAATGACCATATCATAAATGTCACACTCCTTTCTGATCACTATGCCATCCCATATAAACAGCCTTGTCTAACCTACTGAGTTGAACAACACCTTCTCTGACTGAAGTCTTGTGCTCTAGGTGTCCCTGGAGATGAAGAACGCCAGCATCATCTTCGACCACAACCTCCAGAGCCCAGAGTCCCTGGCCGAGGCCATCGACGACATGGGCTTTGAGTCCCCCCCCACAGAGTCCTCCAGCAGCATCTCCCTCGTTCTCACAGACACGCAGCTCATCCCCTGCCCCGGCCTGACCCGCGAGGCCCAGCAGGAGGCCTGGGCGAGGCTCTCCCACGTCCAGGGGGTCCTGGAGGTCCGGCAGTGCCAGGACCAGGGGGGGCTGTCCGTCACCTTTGTTCCGTCCCTAACCAGTGCTCTGCTCCTGGGGGAAGTTGTGAGCAGCCTGGCCCCCCTGGAGATCCACACGTCAACATCTGGGAGTCCCACAGAGAGAGCTCCCACCCTGGCCGTGGCCCCTATCCCAGCCTCAGCCCCAGCCTCGGCTCCCAGCCCAAACAGAGGAGGGGGGGTGGAGCTGGTGAAAATGCGTATCGAGGGGATGGTCTGTCTGTCCTGCACCACCACCATTCAAGGAAAGATCGGGAAACTTAAAGGGGTTAAAAAGATCAAAGGTGAATTTACCACTTTTGTGTGTGTGTGGGGGGGGGTTTTGTATATGTGTGTGTGTGCGTTGTATGTAGCGTGTCCTCTGCTCATTGTGTACAAGTGTGTATCTACATGTGCATGTTTTAGTCGTTTTCCCTCCCCTGCTCTTGTGTGTATGTGGACGGCAGAGTGTACCGTCACGTCAGCATTTCCTCTGGTTTACGGCGAGGAGGTAACCAGAAGGAGCTTATGACTCAGCACAAGTGTGTTGTGAAATCCACGGGTTGCCCTGTCGGTCAGTTAACTGACTGGTGAGACAGGAGCATTCACCCTGACGGACTGGCCAGTCAACTCCCCCACCTGCTCCTGGCTGCTTGTTTACTTATTTTGTTTATTGGATATCCTATTTGTTCAGGCCATGACAATGTTTTTTTTTGTAAATTTATGACTGGGAAAGTCAACAACACATTCTCATTTCAGCTCCTTTAGCTGGTTATCTAGCTAGCTAACGTTGAAGGCTCCTTTCAAAATGTAACGTTCAGTTACTTCATAAACACTGTGTATTGAAACCCTCACAAAAAGTCAGTTGGATAGCTCTAGCTAGCTCTCCAATGCTGGTGGTGGAGTAGATTACAAGCTAGCTAGCTGTCATCAACCCACCATTAGTTCTTACTAAAGTGTTGCTAGCTAGCAACATGCCCCACATCTCCTCCCCCCTCCCCCTGTTTCTACTTCTTCAGTTTCACGTGTGGTTCTTGGAAGACACACTTGGTATCTCGGAGGTCATCTCTTGAGGGCTGCATGGATATCCTGACCAGAGTCCTCCCAGGGCTGGGGGCCTTTTATTGTCTTCAACAGGCATCTTAGCGTCCTGGCCAGGTTCCACTTTTGTTAAGGGAACCAGACGAAACTAATATTGTGTCTAATATGTCTCGCTTTCCCTCTTACTTACCCCGGTGTCAGATTAGCGGTTCACTCAAAACAAAAACTGTATAATATTTCCTCAAGTTAGACCAGAGTGAACCCTGTGTGACTCACATTTACACATTCAGTCATTTAGCAGACGCTCTTATCCTTATCATTCTCCCCGAGGCAAGAAGGGTATAGTGCCTTTCCCAAGGACACAATGTCATTTGCACGGCCGAGAATCGAACCGGCAACCTTCTGATTAATAGCCTGACCTGATCTGACCCCCTTGACTCTTGTCTCTGCTTTCCTTAGTGTCCCTGGAGTCTCAGGAGGCTGCCATCCTCTACCTGCCCTACCTCGTCACCGTGGACGACATCGTCAGCCAGATCGCTTTGGTGGGCTTCAAGGCCGTCGTCAAGTCCAAGCCCCGCCCCCTGCAGCTTTTGGCCAGCGAGATGGAGCGGTTGCTGGGCGCCTCCGCCAACCCGGCGCCCCTGTCGCCGTCGTCGGGGGAGACGGAGATCTTCATTGACTCGGCGTTGAGCAGCTTCACGGTGACGGGGATGCACTGCCGCTCCTGCGTGGTCAACATCCAGGACAACCTGGCCAAGCTGCACGGAGTCTCCTCCGTCCAGGTGAGGGAGGGCCCTCGAGTGAGACATACCAAGCCATGGAGCCACTGCTTTCACCACCCAACAGGCGCCACACAAGTTAACCAACAAAATATTTTCCCCGTAGGTGTCTCTGGAGAAGGAGTGTGCCTCGATCTGCCATGACCCCCTCCTGGTGACCGTGACCCAGCTCAAAGAGGCCATTGAGGCCCTGCCGCCCGGTTCCTTCAAGGCTCATCCCAGGGACGACGCCCCCGGGTCCTTCAGCCCCACACCCGCGTCCTACACCCCGGTCATGTCACCTCCTCCTGGGGCAGTGCCGGCTCCCCAGCCCCATCTCACCTCCCCCTTAATCCAGCCCCTGCTGGTGGTCACCCAGATCCACATAGAGGGAATGACCTGTAACTCGTGTGTCCAGTCCATCGAGGGCATGATCTCCCAAAGAAAGGGGGTGCGGTCGGCCCAGGTGTCCCTGGCCAATCACAGCGGGACGTTTGAATACGACCCACTCCTGACAACTCTGGAGGAGCTGAGAGACGCCATCGAGGACATGGGCTTCGACGCCTTCCTTCCTGGTGAGAACAGAGCTATGTCCACTAGCGTAACCGCACCACAAAGTCCTAGCAAAGCCGTCTCCCTCTGTGTCTACTCGACGGTGAAGATAGAGGCAGTGACCATCTCCCCCTTGTGTCCCCCCAGAGTCCAACTCCCTGGTGCCCCTGCCGGAGCTCAGCGTCCCTTCCTCCCCCTCCTCCGCCCCGGGGAAGGAGGTGGCGCTGGACAGCGACCCGGAGAGGAGTGCCTCTCGCGGGGGAAAGGAGCGCCCCCCCGGCCTCTCCAAGTGCTTCATCCAGATCGGGGGGATGACCTGCGCCTCGTGCGTGGCCAACATCGAGAGGAACCTGAAGAACGAGAACGGTGAGACGTGAGGCAGTTTGGGCGGGAGAGCACTGGGAGGTAGAGGTCTTTAACCCGTTGAGGAGTAGCGTCACACTCCTCAACATAATGTGATCGTTCGAAAGCGGGCCCCACAGCGTAGCATCACACGTGTGATTTTGAACATTCCAACTGACTATTTTCCGATTTACAAAAACGATATGACAAACGCTATAGTATGGCTTCAAAATTTACAATGAGGAAGCTAACAAGTAACCCTAGCATGTAGTAGCATTGCTACGAGTATTATGCAAGGTTGCTAGGTAACGGAAGCTAACTAAAACTAGCTAGCTTCTGTTTTGGAAAAATAACTCACTCTGGTGGGAGCATCGGAAATATTTAGAACTCACGCATCTAAGGGTTTAACAGCAGTAGATGGAGAGGGGAGGGGGGGGGGGGTGAGGGTCTAAACCAGACAGGTTAAGGTTCAACTAGTTCAGCTAGTGGTCAACTGCTCTTGTCTCCCCTGCCCCTCAGGCATCTACTCAGTGCTGGTGGCTCTCATGGCCAGCAAGGCAGAGGTGAGGTACGACCCTGACATGATGGACCCTCTGAAGGTAGCAGAGTGCATCAGAGAGCTGGGGTTCACTGCCACCGTCATGGAGGACTACGAAGGTTCCGACGGAAGCCTGGAACTGGTGGTGAGGGTTCTGGTCCGGAATGGGGTGGTTCTCCACACAATGGGTTTGAACAAAGGTCTAAGTTCAGCTTCTAGCCTTACCTGTTATAAAAGGCTACAGCTTCTGCTTTCACTGACCAGCTGTGTTTACAACTCACAACTTTATACGCACTTCATTTTTACAGGATGTTTGTTTATGATCTGTGTTCCTGTTTTTAAGTCATAATCTAACAATGATCTATTTTATCTATCTATACATCCCTCCACCTCTCTCTCTTTACCTGTCTCTCTGTCTCTCTCCCGCCGCTCAGGTTAGAGGGATGACTTGTGCCTCCTGCGTTCACAAGATAGAGTCCAACCTGGTGAAGCAGGAAGGAATCCTTTATGCCTCCATTGCCCTGGCAACCAACAAGGCCCACATCAAGTACGACCCTGAGGTGACGGGTCCTCGTGATGTCATCAGGCTGATAGAGGTACTCCTCTCCCTCCCCCTTCATTTCATTTCACTGCACTTGTTTGTTTGTACATTTATTTGATCCTATTCACAAATGCATTCATCCATTCACCGAAACGCTGCATTCATTCACTCACTCGTTCGCTCTCTGCCCTGTTCTCCTGGGACTGACAGAAGCTGGGCTTTGAGGCTTCTCTGGTGAAGAAGGATCGCTCTGCCAGCCACTTGGACCACAGGCGTGAGATACAACAGTAAGACTGTGTCTCTGTGTGTGTGTCTGAGTGAGAGAGTGAGAGAGAGAGTGTGACTCC
Organism: Hypomesus transpacificus; assembly: GCF_021917145.1. Taxonomy (NCBI): domain Eukaryota; kingdom Metazoa; phylum Chordata; class Actinopteri; order Osmeriformes; family Osmeridae; genus Hypomesus; species Hypomesus transpacificus. Next base: position 3,458,791 of record NC_061060.1, read on the forward strand.
TGTCCTCATCCTTCCTCCCCCGGCCCCCCCGGCCCCCCTGTCCCCCCCCTCCTCAGGTGGAGAAGGTCGTTCCTGATCAGCCTCGTCTTCTGTGTGCCGGTGATGGCCATGATGACCTACATGATCATCGTGGACCACCAGGTCAGCTCCTCCCACCAGCACAACGCCTCGTCGGAGGACGTGGAGCACCACCACTCCGGCATGTTCTTAGAGAGACAGCTGCTGCCTGGCCTGTCCATCATGAACCTGCTGTCCTTCCTCTTCTGCGTACCTGTGCAGGTAAACACCCAGGCCACCCTGCTCACGGCTGCCTGCACCTTCACAGGGAAATGGCGGGTTTTATATTTGTAGATTCGTCGTCTTTCTCATGCCGCGAAAATTGTCATTCCCGGATAAACCATGCCGACACTTTCAGTTCCATTCAGTTCAGTAATGCTTTACTGGCATGAATGAGTGAACGTTGTGGCCAAAGCTATATTAGATTGAACAAATATGACTTATGATATGTAAACACTAACATTTGTAAAAAAAAATATATATATATAATAATAACACCAGTACTGTTGACCCTGACTGTTTTGACTGCTCTGACTGCATCCTCTGGCCCGCCTGTTTTTCCGTCCCCAGTTCATTGGAGGGCGTTACTTCTACATTCAAGCCTACAAGGCTCTGAAACACCGCACAGCCAACATGGACGTCCTGATCGTGCTGGCCACCTCCATAGCTTTCACCTACTCCCTGGTCATCCTCATGGTAGCCATGGTGGAGGGCGCCAAGGTCAACCCCATCACCTTCTTCGACACTCCGCCCATGCTCTTCGTGTTCATCTCTCTGGGCCGCTGGCTGGAGCAGATCGCCAAGGTGCGCTGCTGACCTCTGCTGTACGGGTGCTGCTCTGTGGACAGCTCTCTACTCTGTCTCTGATCTCATCTGGTGCTTTGTGCTCCCTGATCTCTCTCTCTGCTCTATCTGTTCCTTCTGCTCTCTCTGTTCTCTCTGCTCTCTCTCTCTGCTCTCTCTCTCTCTGTTCTCTCTGCTCTCTCTCTGTGCTCGCTCTCTCTCTGTCTGCTCTCTCTCTCTCTGCTCTCTCTCTCTGCTCTCTCTCTCTGCTCTCTCTCTGCTCTCTCTCTCTCTGTTGTCTCTGCTCTCTCTCTCTCTGTTCTCTCTGCTCTCCAGAGAAAGACGTCTGAGGCCCTGTCCAAGCTGATGTCCCTGCAGGCCACCGAGGCCATTGTGGTCTCTCTCAACAGTGACATGTCCGTCCTCAGGTACTCTCCTCCTCCTTCTCAACTCCCTGTCCTCTACTCTCTCTCCTCCTCCTCCTCTCCTCCCTCTCTCCTCTCCTCCTCAACTCCCTCTCTCTTCTCTCCTACCTCTCTGCACTACTCCCTCTCCTCCTCCTCAACTCCCTTTCTCTTCTCTCCTCCCTCTCTCCTCTCCTCCTCTACTCCCTCTCTTTTCTCTTCTCTGCTCCCTCTGTCCTCAGCTCTCTAATTTCTCTCCTTCACTGCCCTCCTCTCTCCTGTTCAGTAAGTGCTCTGCTCTCTGTGCTGTAATCAGTGGCAGTATCCAGCCACTCCTAGCCCCTGTGTAATCAGCAGGTCTAACAGTCAGCCTGACCTTGGCCTGTCTCGAGATAAGACTGGAGGTACTCGCTAGTAGATTAGATACTGCAGACCAGATTTTTGAACAACAGTTACACAACATGTTATTGATGTCAAGATAAGAAGCCCAGTGTTTATGAAATGTAATTTAGTCATAAGTTATCATATGATAGGGTTGAATACGGACGATTTACATTAGATATAAAAAAATATTATAGATTGTTTGATTGACTTTGATTTTGCACGTTGTCTTTTTGTCTGTTTGTTCCCCTAACACACACACCCACTCTCTCTCTCACACACACACCCACTCTCTCTCACACACACACACACACACACACACACACACACACACACACACACACACACACACACGCGCCCCAGTGAGGAGCAGGTGGATGTGGAGCTGGTCCAGAGGGGGGATGTGGTCAGGGTGGTGCCCGGGGGGAAGTTCCCTGTGGACGGCAGGGTCATCGAGGGACACTCCATGGCAGACGAGTCCCTGATCACCGGTGAGACATCAGCACAGCTCCAGCCCAGCACGGCTGAGTCCCACCTGCTGGGCTGCTTGTCTGTCACAGTGGAACAACACATGTTGTTCTTTTAGCCTTGTGAGGAAATACCCTGACCGCACATAAAGTCCATTTTGTGCCTGTAGAAAAATAAAAACCCGAACCAAACGGGAACATTTGAAGTCCAAACATACCTCGTCAAGCCCAGAGATTTGAGGCAGACGTTCAGTCGATCCAGCTAGCTTTTTTATGTCATGTGATGTGACAGCTGTGTGACCCCCCCCCCCCCCCCCCCCCCCCAGGTGAAGCCATGCCAGTCACCAAGAAGATTGGCAGCTCGGTGATCGCCGGCTCCATCAACCAGAACGGCTCTCTCCTCATCAGCGCCACCCACGTGGGAATGGACACCACCCTTTCCCAGATAGTCAAGCTGGTGGAGGAGGCCCAGACCTCCAAGGTGAGAAGACAGACATGAGGAAGATGATGGGGATGAGGTTGACCTCGGTCTGACCTCTGTGTGACCTCTCTCCCTCTCCTGGCCAGGCTCCCATCCAGCAGTTTGCAGACCGGATCAGCGGATATTTTGTCCCCTTCATTGTGGGCGTGTCTCTCCTCACGCTGTGCGCCTGGATCCTGATTGGCTTTGTGGACTTCCCCCTGGTGGAGAAGTACTTTCCTGTGAGTCTTCCTCTCCTCTCTCTGTCTCCCTCCTCTCTCTCTCTCTCTCTCTCTCTCTCTCTCTCTGTGTCCATCTTCTGTCTCTCTCTCCTCTCTGTCTCTATGTCTACCCAACACGCCCGTCTCTCTCTATGTCCACCTAACACGCCCCTCCCTCTCTCTATGTCCACCCAACACGCCCCTTTCTCTCTCTATGTCTACCTAACACGGCCCTCTCTCTCTCCGTGCAGGGCTATGATAAGAGCATCTCCAAGGCAGAGGCTGTGATCCGATTTGCCTTCCAGGCCTCCATCACGGTGCTGTGCATCGCCTGCCCCTGCTCCCTGGGCCTGGCCACGCCCACAGCCGTCATGGTGGGCACAGGGGTGGGGGCGCAGAACGGCATCCTCATCAAGGGGGGGGAGCCCCTGGAGATGGCCCACAAGGTGAGAGGTCATGACCCCGGCCTGAACCCGGGGGGGGGGTTAACTTGAGCTCAGGAGATGAAGAATCCAAAGAACAATGCATTACAATTCCCTTGATACACAAGAACAACCAATCAGACCACATCTTGAATGGGGTGTGAGAGCCATCAAGTTGAGAGCGTCCAGAAACTCCAGACTTTAGCATGTGAGAGGTGGGGGCAGGTTTGACACCCAGCCTTACAATGTTTCCAGTAGTGACATCCCCCCACCCCTGTTGGGTTTCAGATCCAGCTGGTGGTGTTTGACAAGACGGGCACCATCACCTACGGAGCGCCCAAGGTGGTGCAGGTCAAGCTGCTGGTGGAGGGGAACAGGATGCCCCGCACCCGCCTGCTGGCCATCGTGGGAACTGCAGAGAACAACAGTGAGCACCCGCTGGGAGCAGCCATCACCAAGTACTGCAAGCAGGTGAGACTGCTACTGAGAGATCTGTCTGGAGCGCTGGCTCTCTGCTCATCCTGGTCCACAAGGCTTCATCTGTGTGTGTGTGTGTGTGTGCAGGAGCTGGAGACAGACTCCCTGGGTGCGTGTTCAGACTTCCAGGCCGTGCCGGGCTGTGGTGTTCGCTGCCAGGTGAGCAACACAGAGACCCTGCTCCAGCAGGGGGACAGCGACAGCGAGGACTACAACCAGCGCAACAGCATCCTGGTCCAGATCAGCGACCCCAGGGCCTCCGGAGGCTCCCACCCCCTCATCATGGACCCACAGCCACTCTGTACGTGCCCTCTGGGAGGTGTAGTCCACAACGATGGAGATTTCGTTTTGTAGTCCAGGGCATGGAAGTTGTGTGGCCAGGACAAGGAAAGTCATTGATTGTGTGTGTGTATTTACACGTGTGTGTGTGTGTGTGTGTGTGTTGTGGTGCGTGCAGCTCTGGTGCAGACGGCAGCCTACGTGGTCCTGATAGGGAACAGAGAGTGGATGAAGAGGAACTGCCTGCAGGTGACGGAGGACGTGGACGAGGCCATGACGGAGCACGAGCGGAGGGGCCGTACGGCCGTGCTGGTGGCCGTGGATGGTGAGGAGCCGGACCCTCGCTGGGGCGGGGGGGGGGGGGGGGGGGGGGGGTGTGGCAGGGCTGGCTAACCGGCGTCTTGTCCCCCAGGGCTGCTGTGTGCCATGATAGCCATCGCTGACACGGTGAAGCCGGAGGCGGAGCTGGCCGTCCACACGCTGACCGCCATGGGCCTGGAAGTGATTCTGATGACCGGGGACAACAGCAGGACGGCCCGGGCCATCGCTGCCCAGGTACGGACCAGACACCTGACCAGACACCTGACCAGACACCTGACCTGACACCTGACCTGACACCTGACCAGACACCTGACCAGACACCTGACCAGACACCTGACCTGACACCTGACCTGACACCTGACCTGACACCTGACCAGACAAATCTGACCAGGACTAGACTGGACAGACCAGATCAAGACTAGCCAAGGTCCTTGTATCCCTTAAGTCCTCTCTCTGTCTCTCCTTCTCTTTCTCTGTCTCTCTCTGTCTGTCTCTCTCTCTCTGTCTCTCTCTGTCTCTCTCTCTCTCTCTTCAGGTGGGCATCAAGAAGGTGTTTGCGGAGGTGCTTCCCTCCCACAAGGTGGCCAAGGTGGAGCAGCTGCAGCAGGAGGGGAAGAGGGTGGCCATGGTGGGCGACGGTGTCAACGACTCGCCCGCCCTCGCCATGGCAGACGTCGGCATCGCCATAGGAACCGGCACAGACGTGGCCATCGAGGCGGCAGACGTGGTGCTCATCAGAGTGAGTGGAGGGAGGGTTTTATTGTCGTGATTTGTTGTAAATATGGTCAAGCACTGAGTGTCAAGTATTGCTTTCATGACACAAACTTTTTTTCCTCTCTCGCTCTCTGTCTCCCCCCTCTCTAACCCACTCCCCTCTCTCCCCCCTTCCAGAACGATCTTCTGGATGTGGTGGCTAGCATCGACCTGTCCAAGAAGACCGTCAGGAGAATCAGGATCAACTTTGTGTTTGCACTCATCTACAACCTGGTGGGGATCCCCATTGCAGCAGGTAGGGGGCAGCAGACACACTGCTTCTCATGTTCTGTCCTCTCATTGGCTGTTTGGGCCCGGTGGCTTCCCTCTACTGGGAAGAAAGACAAGGTGCAGGAGGAGGAGGATAAGGCTGTCTCTGAGTATTGATCAGCGGTAGACATTTACATTTTACATTTATGCATTTAGCAGACGCTTTTATCCAAAGCGACTTCCAAAAGAGAGCTTTACAAAAGTGCATAGGTCACTGATAATACCCCCCCCCCCCCCCCCGCCCCCAAATGAAACATTGCTTTTTTCAAAGCTTCTGATAACTAAATATAACAGGATAAGAGAGAAAGAGAGGGCCATGTTAGGTATACATCATACAGAGAGAGGGAGAGGCGTGTTAGAGAGAGAGAGAGAGAGAGAGAGAGGGAGAGAGAGAGAGAGAGAGAGAGAGAGAGAGAGGGAGAGGGAGAGGGAGAGAGGGAGAGAGGGAGAGAGGGAGAGAGGGAGACTTGTATCGAGTAAGAGATGATGAGGACGAGGACGGTAGTGACTGTGGTTGTGTGTGGTCGGCCTGCAGGTGTGTTCATGCCCGTGGGGCTGGTGCTGCAGCCGTGGATGGGTTCTGCTGCCATGGCGCTGTCCTCCGTCTCCGTGGTGATGTCCTCCCTCCTCCTCAAATGGTGAGTCACCGAGCTGGAGGCTGTGTTACTGCCAGCTCAGCATGATCAGAATCATATATATAGATATCTCTCTCAACAACAACAACAACAAATATATATATATATATACACATACATATCTTGGCGGTGTAACTCCAAGCTCAGAATGATGAGAATATACATATAAATATATGTCTGTGTCTACATCCATCCACACACACACACAGTATATATTTACATTTAGTCATTTAAGCAGACGCTCTTATCCAGAGAAACTTACAGTAAGTAAGGTGAAGTGCCTTGCCCAAGGACACAAGGTCATTTGGCACGGCCAGGAATCAAACTGGCAACCCTCAGATTACTAGCCCGATTCCCTAACCGCTCAGCTACCTGACTCCCCTATAAATGTGTTTATATATATATATATATATATATATATATATGTATGCATGTGTGTTTCGTCTCCAGTTACTCCAAGCCCACTGCAGAGCGTCTTGAGGCCAGGCTGGGCGGGGCCAGGAGCCAGGGCAGCCTATCAGACGTGAGCGTCCACATTGGCATGGGCGAGCTGCGTCGTTCCTCTCCCAAGCTGAGCCTATTGGACCGCATCGTCAATTACAGCCGCGCCTCCATCCACTCCCTCCGCTCCGACAAGCACTCGCTCAACAGCTTGGCCCTCAGCGAGCCTGACAAACACTCGCTGCTGGTCGGGGAGACGTTGTGCGATGAGGAGTTTGTGTAAAGCCCAAGCACAGGCTAGGGTAGGCTAGGTTAAGCTAGGCTACACTACACTCAACTGGGCTATTCAATGCTTAGCCAAGTGAGGCTAGGTTCACTTAAAGATTGGCAATTCCACATAGACCTATAGCTTAGCTATGCTAACTGGACCAGGGATTGGCTAGCCTAGCTTTATATGGGTTACTGACTCATCTATCTACTCAAAAGCCCTCAGGGTGGCATCTTTTGGACATTCTGCTTGGGCTCCTCTCATTGCTGCCCCTCCGAGCGACCACAGAGAACTGAAAGGGAAGGAAGCTGGAGGTAACAGCTTCCGGGTGTCTGGAGAGTCTATGTCCATGGCCAGTCATCAACTCAGGGCAGGGCAGCAGAGCAGGGCAGTAGACAGTAGACGACTCTGATCGGGGCGGGGGTGGGGTCAGTCGGTCGGTCATGTAGAAGCGAGCGCAGACAATCTTGGACCCAAAGACAACCGAATGGTGGACTGTATCATGGTGGAGAGGTCAGTCCATTACAAGTTTTGTTTCGTAAGACTGGTGTATTTGTATGTAATATATGTAATATGTGCTGATGTCTGTTGATACTATCTTACAAAGACTATTTATATTTGCCTTATTTATCACTGTTGATTTCACATGACTCGTATGTGGGTTCGGTTTAAATGAAGGAACGTTTAGGAACCCTATTGTTATAACCACTTATAAATGTATAATTATTTTTTGTAATATGAGATATATCTGTGGACGTTATCACAGTGTTTGGAAAACAGAATCTTGCCTAAATCAAGCTACAACAAATGCATATATTCATGTGTGGGGTGCATGATCTTGAACGCAGTTAAATTTATTATAATTTTTCCTTAACAAATAAGGCATTGTGCACCAGTAAATGTTACTCAAGTGCCAATATTAACGATAAGTCTGCAAAGTCCAAAACATTCCAAAGATAGCACTTTGCTTGGTAGAAGGAGAGACAGAGAGGGTGAGAGGGACTGAACAGAACATGCAGAGACGGAGTACAGTAGTCGGGGATGAAAGGTCACTGACTCACTGATCTTCCTGGAACAGGGACAGGGGTGGGGTGGGAAGGGTTTAGGTTTCATTACTTTGAAAATGTTTCCTTCAGGGCTTCATCTGAGACCTTGTCTTCAGTGAATAGAGGGCCGGGTCAGGGCCTGGACAGGGGCAGGTGAAGGGTATTTGGACAGGAAGGCAGGTGAAGGGTATTTGGACAGGAAGGCAGGTGAAGGGTATTTGGACAGGAAGGCAGGTGAAGGGTATTTGGACAGGAAGGCAGGTGAAGGGTATTTGGACAGGAAGGCAGGTGAAGGGTATTTGGACAGGAAGGCAGGTGAAGGGTATTTGGCGCCCTTGTTCCAGGGGCCTAACACCGGTATCTGCCGGTTCCTCAGAGCTGTGGAAACTCACTTTCCGACTGACCCAAGATCTGTTCCTATTTGTCATTTATGTATTTAGTTTTTTCATTATGAACAAATCATTTTCACTGGTCCTGGACCAGTTGGTAATAGTGTTATGTAACCATAGACACAAACAGTCATTGGTGAACCAATGAATGTGAAACATGTGAACACTGTGAACTTGACATGTTACTTGGTGGAAAATAGAAAGATGTTTTTTATCCCAGCTGTGAGAATGTTCCCATGATGCTTATTGTTCTCTCTACACTCTGGGTTCTTTGTCTTTGATATGTTCTGTATGTTGGTGCAATTTGTAGAACCCTGGTTCCAGGTAGACACCAGGAACAGAGTTCAGAATGTTGAATCACACAGGAATCAGTTCTGAGGGTTCCACAGATTGTTCAGAAGTTCTAGAATGCTGACCTAATCTGTGACACACACTGTGTCTTCATCTTTGTGAAGATGAGAAACATCTTTAGATATACATCGAGACATACTTGTATTATTCGTCTCTCATCTTCAACCATGCATAAAATACATATAAAGGTTATATGGACTCAACTGACCAGGGAGGTTCCTGTCAGGTGTTTGAAGTCATTTTTTTGCAGATTGTATATCAGACCTGATCTTGTCATGACTGTCCTCGTAGCCTTAAATTGTCTTGTCATTTGCTTTTTGTGCCGTCCTCTGTTTTTCTGCTGCTTAAGTTAAGAGCAACTCGTACAAGTTCTCCCGCAGAGCATCAAAATCTCTTAAGTGCTTTGTAAAGTTTTCTCTTTTGGATTAAAAATCTTTCCTATTGTGCCTCTGCCTGTGCTGGTTTCAAGTGGATGTTATAGAACTGTTTCTCTTGAGAACGTGGTGAGGCTCTGAGCAGCAGGGGGCTCCAGTGGTCTGTTGGCTCTGTATTACAGAGCGTGTCGACTACAGCGATGCGAGTGACGCGAGGCATTCCATTCTTTTTCAATGGAGCCAGGCGAATCGCTTGCGTGGTGCATTGTGGGTATCGACGCGACGCGATTTATGTAAATGAGGAGCGATTTTCACGAGCAACGGCCAATCTGATTGTTTTCTTGTAACGTAAAGGAGTAACATCAGAGCCTCACCCAAGGATTTACGTATCAGGCCATTAGATTGGTTGGCATGACAACATACTAGATGGAAAATCACAACAGGCATTCTTTAAGACTTCATAAATCTTTATTTCATCCTGTCTAGACAATACAACATCCCAATGTACTGAGAAACTAAACAATTAAATACAATTTTCCATGACAATGTTTTTTTTCAAAGTAATAATATTAGCCATTTGTCTTGATTAATGTAAACTGTAATAATGACTTTACTCCTCTTGAGTGGATTTGTATCACTTTGGCTGGAATGAGATAGTTGATTTGGCAGATTGAAGATCATAAAAACACAAAAGAATTAGATTAAATCTAACTTTTCGAGAGGGGGGGGGGGGTTGTGTGTTATTTTTGGGGGGTTAAATAATATAATGGGGGGGGGGGAAGGGGTTAAAAACTATTTTGATTAGCACAAGTTTAGTAGTTTGACTTAACCATGCGTCATTGTGCTTTTTTCCCCCACTAACTGTTGCTTTCATAGTTATGCAAATGTTCCACCTTATATTCTACATATAATGTAAAGGAAAACAGCAGAGATCTCACAGACAGACTGATAAACAGCATTTCAAGTAAATAGTATAGTATTGTGCTTTCCTTTGTCTGTCCTAAAGTAGCATTGCTGTTAGTGATTGGAAAATGCTACATTCAATTACACAGACTGGGTTGTCACAGCATTGAATAAAACCTCACTTATTTTCATCTATAAGGGACAGCTCAGGTAAAACAGCTTCTCTCTGAATGTAAAATACTTACATTACTTATATATCCAACCATATAAGTACATATATATTTCTCGATACTTAAACATTGAACAGCTTACAAAAACCACATGATGAGAATGAACGATGTCGACCCAGAGGAATGTTCACAAGCATTTTAAACAAACCGTAGATTTTTCAGACATAAAACTTAAAATCAACAATATATTTACGGCTCTCTGCAAATGTTTCTGTTAGAAACTAAAGAATCTGCATTAATCCAGTTTTACGGGATCACCTGTCAGCATGACCACCTTGTAGCTTCTGCCCTGTTAACATAAGAGTATTGCACTCAACCATAACAGGCTGAACGACAAGTGAACTAACCACTGACAAGCTAGCTTTAAAATCAGTTGGGAGAATGTTTTACTCTTAGCCTGTGGTTGGCAGACTGGTTTCCATGACCACAGGCCCCAAGTTCATCTCCCTAACAAGGCTTCAAGTGGTTAGCAAGCAGAAGAAACTCGTCGATTAAGATATTGCTTCAGAAAGCACCAAAAACATCAGAGGCTGGTCTTGCTGTTTTAAACCCCCATTTTCAGAGGAAGGAACTCTGTTGCACCTATTAGATTTAATCAGACTGGAGACTAAGATTTTAAATGATTAAATACTGTGTTTGGGAAGTGAGGGGTAACTCATTTGGCAAAATCAACTCACTGGATGCACTTCGGTCTGTCCTCCAAAATGCACTAATTTGCAAGAGGTTGTAATCGTTTTGAGGTCTCACAAATAATTGTTTGGCAAATCATGTATTGTAAGAGTGGTTAGGCATCAATACATGTGATAAATAGATCAATCCTGTTTCAGATCAGTAGTCCAAGCAACAGTGTTAGAATACCTGGAATTTTGTTCCCACTTTAACGCAACATAGGTTAAATTGAAAATGCATTTTTGGCAGAAAAATACTGACTAAAATCACTCACTAAAAAAATACTGTCTGGGAATACAGACAATAACGACCACAGAACTCTGTCATAAAAACATAATCATCATCATCTTGATCCTTATCTGGAATCAGATTTTTTGGTTGCAAAAAAACGAATGAACAATCACAGATACCAATGAAACTATACTAAAGGAATGGGTATAATGAGAGGAGAGGAGGAGCGGAGGTCTGGACCAGGACTTCTGACTGAGCAGAGAGGAGACGTGAGATAGGAGAGATGAGGTAGGAGAGGAGAGGTGAGGTAGGAGAGGAGAGAGAGGAGAGGTGAGGTAGGAGAGAGAGGAGAGATGAGGTAGGAGAGGAGAGAGAGGAGAGGTGAGGTAGGAGAGGAGAGAGGAGAGGTGAGGTAGGAGAGGAGAGAGGTGAGGTAGGAGAGGAGAGAGGAGAGGTGAGGTGAGGTGAGATATGAGAGGAGAGAGGAGAGGTGAGGTAGGAGAGGAGAGAGAGGAGAGGTGAGGTGAGGTGAGGTAGGAAAGAGGAGAGGTGAGGTAGGAGAGGAGAGAGAGGTGAGATAGGAGAGGAGAGAGGAGAGGTGAGGTAGGAGAGGTGAGGTAGGAGAGGAGAGATGAGATAGGAAAGGTGAGGTAGGAGAGGAGAGAGAGGTGAGGTAGGAGAGGAGAGAGAGGTGAGATAGGAGAGGAGAGATGGAGAAGCAAACTTAACTTTGGCACACTGCATGAGGAGGGCTGACGGAGAGAGGAGGGGAGACGCTGGGTGTCTATGGATGACCGTGGGGGGAGGTGAGAGGAGGGGAGACAGGGATGGAAGGAGGATGGGTTGGAGGGGAGCCAGGCGGGAAACTCATAGTCCTTTGTTGAAGTAGACCCTTTCCACCCCTGGGTTACTCTCCCTGATCTTCTCCTGCAGGTCCGGCTCCAAGCGGCTTACTGACATGGAGCTGGGATGGGGGAGCGGTGAGGGACAGAGACAGATAGGATTCAGAAGAGAGTGGGAGGATGGAGAGAGATGAAGAAGGAGAGAGAGAGAGAGAGAGACAGAGAGAGAGAGAGAGAGAGAGAGAGGGGGGGGGGGGGGAAGAATGGGGGAGGGGCAGGAAAACAGGTCAACATTATGCAATATCCTTTCTCTCCCAGTCAGAGATACTCAAACCCATTACTAACAGGGAATATGACTCTGTGTTTGTAAATGGCACTAGACATTAGCTGATTATCACTGACACCGTTTATTTGTCTTATGAACTCTTACCTCTTTTGTGGGAACAAAGCGCAGCACAGTGGAGTGGCAAACACCAGGCTGGAACAACACACACACACACACACAGGTCAGAGGAGACAGGTGTCCTTTTCACATCTGGTTATGAATCCTAATGCGTGTCTTGGTGCTTCTCTGACAGGATGCAGCGGAGGCGTCCTGACTGACACCACCGGCTTTGCTACCCGAGGCTTATCAGCGCTCCATCTCTGGCTACTCACCAGAATCCCACTAAGCCAACTTGAATGGGTGCACTCATCCATGGGAACTTCTGAAAAGAGCGACGCAGAGACCAGTGAGAGGCAGAACAGTAGGGGGATGAACTACAGCAGAGGAGCGTCCTCTCCCCCTCGACCCTCCTCTCCCTTCCTCACTGAACACACAGGGAGCTGAGGAAGCGATATGGCAGACGGCTGCCCGAGGGTTCGGCCATCTTGCTTACACCCATCCTGCTGTGTCGGATCAGTGAGCATGGAGGAGCAGAAAACTAGAGGCCTCTCATGCTGCAGGCTGGACAGGTCATGCTTGGTGTACCGGGCTACAGTGTGTGATTGTGTGACTACTGGAGTCCCTCGATTGCGCTCTTACACAACAGCTAGGCGTTAAGAAACACTGGCCAGATCCCAGACGGGTTAGTCAGAGTTTTCGATTTAATGTGCTGTCAGAACATAACTAGGAAAGGGAAGTATGACTTATATGGATACATCAGGGTGTAAGATAAGTCACATTACCTTAAGGAAGGCTTTCTTTTCCAGTGCGTTCATCAAAAAGGGTGGGATTGCTGGAAAAAAAAGGACGAGTCCAATTAAAAGATGTTCTTTCGTAAGCGTGTAACGACCTAACAGTGAGCCCTTGGCCACAAGGGGTTGGACAGTCCGAGACAGATGTCTGATTTGGCTGGGCTGTGAGGGAATTTCTATGATTAAATGTCTGAGGTTAATGGAATTTGTCTTTATCTGTTTATTATTGCAAGCAAGAAGGAGCAGTTCTATAACAGTACCATAAATGATGTCTGGAGTAGAAGGGCTCACTAAAAATGTCATGATCTGAGCACTCTTTTATACAGTAATTCCAGACATTTACATCATTAGTTCAATAGTTCATGTCCATCAAAAGAGGAACTCTTCAATAAACAAGAAAGTGAAAAGGAAATAGGTTGCAGAACTTAATACAGATGCTCAATATTAAAAACATAGTTTGAGACAAAAAATAAGAACTTGTCAGCAAAAATCCCTGGAATATGGGTAAAACAACCAGGGTTAAACAGTCAAATCCCAAAGAATATTATAGACATCTTAAAGAACAGTAATGTTCTATTAGAGGGCTGAACTCACCCATCCCAGGCGAGGCCATGAGGATCCTGGACACCACCACCTGTGTGATGGCCTGCTGGGCCGCGTTAGTCGACTCCCCTAACCTGTTGTCGTTCTCATCTGTGATAGGAATGCCGTGTTTCAGCTCTCTGGTAAAGAAGAGATGGAGTCAAGACAGATGACTGAGTCAACTTCCTGTCAATCAGTTACAGATGACACCGCACTAGGATGGGAGATACTGGTACTATGCTAGCTATGATTGGCTGGTACTATGCTAGCAGGAAGTCTAGAACACCTTGACGATACCTCCGTCACAGACATCCCTGAGTCTGAAACCACTTCCTGTCTGTGCAGCTCACCTTTGCCTCATCAAAGGAATGTTGATACAGTTAGCAGCGGCAACAGCGGCGAAGGGCACCAACCGTCCAATCAGGGGCGAGATGTGCTGATAAGAGAGAAGTCCGATTTGATAAAAGCAAGAAAGAATCGTGAAAGATTAGACAAACTCTTTCAAGTCTAATAAACACAAAGGCTGGGCGGTACTACTGTGGCAACGGCTGACCTCTAGCATACCTTTGTTAGTGCGTTCAGTCCCAGAGCCGTGGCCACCGCCCCTGTAGTGGCTGACACATAAGCAGTGCCCAGCTGACTGCAGACACAAGAGACAACACTCAGGGGTCATCTCAAATCCATTTCCTTTTGAGAACTTCTCTCAAACCTCAAAACTCACCACGAAAAAACTAAGCCATCTGCTTTCCTCATCATGAAAAAAAAACCCGCCTGCACACCTCTCATCTCCGTTAAGAACCGGAGCACGCACACAGCGGCGACTGACTAGCTCAGTCAGTGGGCGTGGGAGAACACGACCCGAACGTAACGGGTTGACTGCGGAACAGCCGCATGAACACAGGAAGCTGCCGCAGCATCTCGGGCCTCACCTGACGGTGAGGGGGGCGTCGCCGCTCCTGTTAGTGTAGTTCACGATGGCGTTGAACGACTGGTTGATCCACTGCCAGAGAACTACAGCTGGTGTTGTCCTGGTGTTGACAGGAAAGGAATACGGGTTCACTAACTGTTTCCAGTCACATATCATCATGTTGTGGGCCCATAATATTATTCTACATCAATCAGTGCAGCAGAAGTTTGGAACCTCTGCTATGCTCTGTCAAAACTGTGACATGACACATCGTGTCAGTCACGTCAGGCAGATCAACATGGCAGAGCAAACACGCCGACTGCTACAGTGTTGCAGTTGGTTTGGTGGAATCTGACCGATAAGAAACAGCGCTCACTTGTAGAAGGTCATCATGCAGCCAGTGATGGTCATGTTCATGGGGACCTGAGCCGACATGCGGCCAATCAGAATCATCTTTTCACCAGTGTCCGGGTGGAAGGCGGAGTCGAAGATGTACTTGGCTCTCCATAGCTCGTCCTCAGTTAGACCTGGAGACACAACGCCTTGTCTGGAGGGTGGGGGGGGCGCAGGAAAGGAGGAGGAGATAAGAAGAGGTGGTGCAGGGTAGGGGGGTGGAAGGAAGAGAAGGGGATTAAAATCATACTGAACATGAAACCTCTGGACTGTTACACCAATTAGGAGTGGCAGCTAATCTGTGTAGGGGATAGCTTTGTAAAAACGCTCAGATAATCTGCCCAAATTTATAATCTGTCCTAATTCCTAGGGAATATCACCTGTAGTCATTGATGATCTTGTGTGCGTTCTCCAGCTGCTCGTTGGTGAGGAGAATGTTCCGGGGGTCTGTGACGGTGAAGAAGTGCTTCGCTCGGCCCTCGAAGGTTCCCTGGTCCCAACGTGGCTCCTTGATGTTGATGGAGGTGGATAACTCTGTCGTCATGGTTATCTGAGGGGAGAAAATATGATTGGTGCATTCAATACTTAGGTGCTATACAAACCAGTCCAGGGTTCTCCAACCCTGCTCCTGGATAGCTACCTGCCTTGTTTTTTGTTCCAACCACACTTATTTGACCGGATTCAATACCAGTAATCCTCCTCAAATGTCACTTTAGAACTGTTTAATTCAAACAGAATACCGCACACACACACAGTAAAGTAACTTTTGCATTTGTTCCTATTTTATAAACTCTACATTCCTGTTACTACAGCCCTGGTACAAGAAACACACCCGGTGAACAAGAGTTATTCTCTGAATGGATTACCACGGTGCTGATTCAGCATTGTGTTGCTATGGTGATGACTGACCTGCCTGGCTGGTCCTGAAGGTCCCTGAAAATAGTGAACACAACAAGCCTGAAAACTATGAATGCCCTGGGCCTGGGTGACACTTACTGCAACCCTGTCTAGGAAGGCTCACTAAGTAAGCGGAATGAATGGGTGAAAATAAGCAGGGGGATGCTCATGGTCTTGTAATATTCCATTCCATATAGTAATATTCTATTGAGATATTCTATTCTATTGATTTGGCTGGTATATTGAGTACCAGAGGTATAATACCATAGGTCGATAACATTATAAATCCCTTTATAAGACTACCCTATTGGCTGTAACTGTTCAGACAGGCTTTCTCAGGTCAGTTATGTGGAATATGAAAAGGGACAAAGAGCACGACATTCGCACGACATTCTCCGTGCACAGTCTAACCCAGTCTGAGCTGGTTCGTTAACCATTTGTTACACATGTTGCCGATTTATGCGCAGCGCACACAGCACAGATGCAGCGACAACTAGGGGGTAGTAAAATCCCCACATCCCCACAACAACAAAATAGTTTCGCGTTTATGCAAATCTGTCGCTGATGAAATAGGGCCCCAAATTGCACCAAAGATGGCTGCAGAAGCAACAAAAGGCATTCTGTCTCCGGCTCCTGGGGTTTTGGAAGTCGAGAACCCTGTCTCTTTAAATTTAATCTAAATCCACGGGCCTCTCACGAGATAAGTAATAACTTTCATTTGAACCACGACAACGCCGTATTTATACCTCTCCTTCACAACATATTACGATCCCCACATATCGTCGTCATCCCTTAGGATAAAGTACTGATTTTACACTTGGACTGCGGTTAATAGTAGGCTATCATTGATGTGGGCAGTGATATTGGCACCATCGATAATTTATGATCTTTGACCCGAGGCGGCCTCTGATCCTACGACCAACTGGTTCTGCCCTGTTCTTAACCAATCAATGCCCTGCATGGCTACATATTAACCCACAGTGTGCATGGCTGATGGATGGAGGTTCCCTTAGCACAGGGGTGTCGAGCTCCGGTCCTCGAGGGCCGCTGTCCTGCATGTTTTAGATGTTTCCCTGATCCAGCTCACCTGATTCGAATGAATGGTCGTTATAACAACCCTTTTAATTGAATCAGGTGTGTTGGAGCAGGGAAACATCTAAAACATGCAGGACAGCGGCCCTCGAGGACCGGAGTTCGACACCCCTGCCTTAGCAGGTTGTCAAGCCTCCGGAGGAGAGAGCAACTACAGCCAGAATCGTGACTGTCTGGCAGTGCTTGAGTCCCAAATCACAGAAAATAATCCGTTAGATTAATAGATCTTTAAATCCATTTCTAACAATTGTGTGGATCCGTGCGAGACGCAAACAGTCGAACAATTGCTACCGTTACCGTTGACAGACTGCAGTCCCTTTAATTGTCAAACCCGACCAAGACCAGCTCGATCTGGACAAAATCGCTGCAACCTGATGTTTCAGTGAGTCGATGAGCAACACGCTGCAGCATGCGGACGGCCAAAGTAACGCAGTAGTTTATCCAGATTAAA
Organism: Hypomesus transpacificus; assembly: GCF_021917145.1. Classification (NCBI taxonomy): domain Eukaryota; kingdom Metazoa; phylum Chordata; class Actinopteri; order Osmeriformes; family Osmeridae; genus Hypomesus; species Hypomesus transpacificus. Next base: position 3,475,963 of record NC_061060.1, read on the forward strand.
TAGCCATATTATCCCCAGCATCTGCCCAGGCCAGCTGTGCTTTCCGGGATTACCACCTCTAGCCCTGCTGCTGCCACATCCACAAATCAGTTACTTGGTCACCATTCACACGCTCCCTACCGCCCCAGTTATACAGATGCGAGACTAAAGTGGATGGTCTGTCTATTATGCCAACATGTGTCAAAAAAAGATACTCGGTCACTTACTGCACGAGACTCCTTGTCTGCCACGGTCCCTGCAGTCCGCGAGAGATGTCCCTGAATGGCTCAACAAAGCTAATTTGACGAGTCTGTACCGTTAAATCAGAAACAACGGGGAAACGTTTCTCAGCGGAACGACAATTTTTCACAATAAAAGTAATACTATACCCACCTTTAACTGCTTTTATTTTGTTTCTTTATTTTTAGTCAGTCACAAATGCATTATATCTGCACAAGGGCGTTAAATCAATGATGCGATATTGTGAATATTCAAGGAGGCCATTTCGACAGCAAAATGCACAGGGACTTTTATTTTGAAATATGACATCCTTTAATTCCAGACGTTCTATGGTTTTCTAATACATAATTGATCATTGAAAAATACATGTATCATACATTTTAGTAGTAATACTTGAACCAACACTGTTAACGGAAAGAGAACACTGATGTCTTGCGTGTGAGACCACCACCACCACCTGCACCCTCCCCTGGGCGCAAATCACAAAGTTCCTGCGTTGTGCGCGTGATGTGGTACATAAGTATGGAAATGCAAATGCGCGTCACCCACTGGCGTGAATGGAATTGCTGTGCACGTGCAGGACCTTTGTGACGAATATAAATAGTTTTAGATAAGTAGGTATGCAAGGTGCAACTTCTCTCTTTATTATATAGCCGAGGCTGCAAAACATAAAGATATCTTACAATGGATGCCATATTGTACCAGAATCTAGTCAATTTAAATACATTTGACTTTGACACAAAAAGGACAGTTGAGTGACACTGAAAGTTTACCAATGCTGAGGTTAAATATAAAAAAGGATGCAGTTTGTCAGTGCCATGTGATAGAAATAAAATACAAAAAGTGCAGAGGAGAAATAATTCTATTTTTATCACCTTGTAATAACCTTGAAAAGTTTAAGTAAAAAAAAGAAAGAAAATCATGTTCACATATTTTACACTAACTGCAACCTCGGATTTGAGGCCATGCTAAAATAAATTATGCGGCTCTATGTGGCAATACTCTAACCATGATCACATCCTAACAATTAAGCACATTAGTATCAGCATTTAACCTCATAGCAGATATAGTTCTCCTGACAAAACCAGCAGGTATAGTTGTGACTGTAATCTTCATCATAATGACAATCGTTTTTCCAGAGATAAAAACAGCATGCACAGAGAGAAAGAGAGAGCGAGAGAGCGCGCGCGAGAGAGAGAGAGAGAGAGAGAGAGAGCGCGAGAGAGAGCGAGAGAGAGCGCGAGAGAGAGAGCGAGAGAAAGAGAGAGAGTGCGAGAGAAAGAGAGAGAGAGTGCAAGAGAGAGAGAGAAAGGTGTGTTTTCAAGGGCAGTAGTGTTGGGTGGGTTTTGGATATATGCATTGTTAATATGGCACACATTTTGGTCCACGTGATGGTGTGGATGCTTCATATCTCATATGCCATCATCTCTCCCTACTCGGCACCTCCTTCTCTACAACTTCCTCGAGAAGATCAATACTTTACAGGCGCCGGAACGTTTACAGGAAATAGTCTGGCGTGCGTCGGGTTACATGGGGCTCTCCTCTGCGAGGGGCGGGGTCAAACTGCAGGCTGGAACACACAGAGAGGAAACAGTCACGTGTAAGCTAGAGTCACATTTAACTCAGTGATACACCGTAACTACATATGCTATAATATGCTTGCAGGACGACCTCTGAAAGACTTTGTGCCTGTCTGATTTCCATAAGGGAATCCCATTACTTACAAGGAGTACTTGAGCGTGTCATCCAGTTCCATGATGGCGGCCTGGTTTCCACAGCGATAGCAGTAGTTTGGAGCACTGAAGATGGTCACCACGTTACGGTCATGGCACCAGTTATAACCCTACAAAAGACAAACCGTTAAAACTGTTGGTCCAGTATTGCAATGCTTACCTCAACCCAGCCCCACAAGCCCTTGGAATATGAAATACTGGCTAAGAAATGTATCAACTGACCAAGTCTTGATTATTTTATATTGATTAATTTAATGAAAGGCCTAGAATCATCCAAAGACCCCCCCCACTCCCAGGACCACTCCCCTCTCCCAGGACCCCCCCCCCTCCCTCCCAGGACCCCCACCCCTATCAGACCCCCCTCCCTTCCCAGGACCCCCCCTCCTCTCCCAGGAGCAGCTGGACTGCAGACTGAGTTTACCTCCATGACCAGCTGGTGGGCTCTGGAGACGAGGGTGAGTCCGTTGGCATGGTTGAAGGTTTCAGAGATGTCCTGTCCGAATGTGTAGCCTGCCCCCCGGGGAGAGATGCCCCAGCCGCCTCGATCGTCTGGGTCTGACCACAACAAGTCACACATGGGACCCTGGGTAAGGGAAAGCAGATTTTGGAGAGGTCAAAAATGTTTTCAAACACTATAGATTTATTTTTATTGTTTTAAGCAGCAGAAATGAGAATGAGAACATGACCATGTCTCATTTCTATACTTAGTCACATTGTGATTCCACAGAAGCAGAAAAAAGCTTGGTCTATAGCCCAGTGTGTGTGTGTGTGTGTGTGTGTGTGTGTGTGTGTGTGTGTGTGTGTGTGTGTGTGACTACCTCGTGAGGAACCTCCTGCAGGCGATCCAGCGCTCTGATGTGCTCCAGTGTGTCTATTGAGGGTGACAGTCCTCCATGGAGGCAGAAAATCTGCAAGAAGACGATAAACATCCCACTCTATCAAACTCATCTATATCTATCTATCTCTATCTATCTCTCTATATATCTATAGAGAGAGAGGTAAATAGATACTGTGTATATATATCTATATCTCTATCTCTATATATATCTATATCTATAGAGAGAGAGAGAGATATCTGTATCTATATATCTATAAAAATGATATTGCGAGACCCAGAATCATCTCAAAAGCTAATAGACACATCAGACATTTATAGCCACGCCCGTCAGCCTCTGAACGATGAGCTGGTGCCTCACCTGGTTGTCCACCAGGGCGGTGAGGGGCAGGTAGTCGAACAGGTCGGTGAAGTACTTCCACACGTTGGCATTGCCGTACTTCCTCAGACACTCGTCGTAGAAGCCGTACACCTGAGTGATCTGACGAGACTCGTGGTTCCCTCGCAGGATCGTGATTCGCTCACGGTACCGGACCTGGAAAAACAAGATCAATCACTTTCTGTATGTGCGCAGAAATAACACAAATAACCTTACCAGCATTGTGATTGATATATAGTCGAGGTGTGTAATTGACCACACCAACCCTATTCATTCCTGCTGTTTGTCTCTCAGAGTATTTCCTTCAGAGAGACCAGCAGTGTGACCATCTCCACCGAGTAGTAGCCCCTGTCCACTCACCTTCAGAGAGACCAGCTGTGTGACCGTCTCCACAGAGTAGTACCCCCTGTCCACTCACCTTCAGAGAGACCAGCAGTGTGACCGTCTCCACAGAGTAGTAGCCCCTGTCCACTCACCTTCAGAGAGACAAGCAGTGTGACCGTCTCCACAGAGTAGTAGCCCCTGTCCACTCACCTTCAGAGAGACCAGCAGTGTGACCGTCTCCACAGAGTAGTACCTCCTGTCCACTCACCTTCAGAGAGACCAGCAGTGTGACCGTCTCCACAGAGTAGTACCTCCTGTCCACTCACCTTCAGAGAGACCAGCAGTGTGACCGTCTCCACAGAGTAGTACCTCCTGTCCACTCACCTTCAGAGAGACCAGCTGTGTGACCGTCTCCACAGAATAGTACCTCCTGTCCACTCACCTTCAGAGAGACCAGCAGTGTGACCGTCTCCACAGAATAGTACCTCCTGTCCACTCACCTTCAGAGAGACCAGCAGTGTGACCGTCTCCACAGAGTAGTACCCCCTGTCCACTCACCTTCAGAGAGACCAGCAGTGTGACCGTCTCCACAGAGTAGTAGCCCCTGTCCACTCACCTTCAGAGAGACCAGCAGTGTGACCGTCTCCACAGAGTAGTACCTCCTGTCCACTCACCTTCAGAGAGACCAGCAGTGTGACCGTCTCCACAGAGTAGTACCTCCTGTCCACTCACCTTCAGAGAGACCAGCTGTGTGACCGTCTCCACAGAATAGTACCTCCTGTCCACTCACCTTCAGAGAGACCAGCAGTGTGACCGTCTCCACAGAGTAGTAGCCCCTGTCCACTCACCTTCAGAGAGACCAGCAGTGTGACCGTCTCCACAGAGTAGTAGCCCCGGTCCACTCACCTTCAGAGAGACCAGCAGTGTGACCGTCTCCACAGGGTAGTAGCCCCGGTCCACTCACCTTCAGAGAGACCAGCAGTGTGACCGTCTCCACAGAGTAGTAGCCCCTGTCCACTCACCTTCAGAGAGACCAGCAGTGTGACCGTCTCCACAGAGTAGTAGCCCCGGTCCACTCACCTTCAGAGAGACCAGCAGTGTGACCGTCTCCACAGAGTAGTAGCCCCGGTCTACGTAGTCCCCCATGAAGAGGTAGTTGGTGTCAGGGGACTTTCCCCCGATCCGGAACAGCTCCATCAGGTCGTGGAACTGGCCGTGGACGTCCCCGCACACCGTGACCGGACATCTGACCTCCTGCACGTTGGACTCCTTCGTTAGGATTTCCTTGGCCTGAAATCCAAATCAAATCGTATTTGTACAGCCCCGTTTTACAAGCAATGTCACTGAGTGGGCTTCACATATGCCCATTGAACTGCACCCAAACCAGCATACACCCTCGAGGAAGACCAGGAAAAAAACTCCCGGAATTATTTTTGTAAAAACCTTGGGAGGAACAATTCAGTGAGGGATCCCTTCCTCCAGAGACGGTCAGTGACACAGAGGTGCAGACCATAGGCTAAACATAGACATGCTCAGAAAGGAATTTGGATATACAGTATTTTAGGCTGCTGCTGTTTGGTTGGGGGGGTGGACAGTTCGACCGAGCAGGTGGTCACTATGGTTATAGTAATGAAAACAGAAAACGCGAAGTTTATGATCATAGTTTTAGGATTAGATGGACGTCTGATTTGAATCTTGGCATGTGCGCCCAAAGGCATCTAATTAACACTGTTTTAGTATACATCAAACACACCAGTAAGACATCAAAACTAAAGCCAAGTAGGCCACCCCAAGGCGTGGTCATCATGGCAGGTGCGTGGAGTGTGGGGTGGGCGAGGTGACATTGTCACTAATCTAGCAATAAAGCATTCCTTATGTAACACCAACCGCTCATCAGTATGGAACATTATAGAAACGTAACCATGCGTCCTTATCTCAAAAAGTACAGAAAAGCTTTTCTTGCCGAACTAATTGCTATGCTTCACAACCGCCATCTTCCCAAGAAGGATAACAGGCTGGCTCAATAACAAGCAATACTGTGAAATTGTTTTGTTAACTATCAGTGCTTATTATTAAGATATATAAAAGTGACGATAGGATGCTGCTGAATAACTATCTAGGCACATCTTCACAATATACATTTAAACCAGGCCTAATGGAGCGCGTGTTGCCAATGCCATGCAAAAGCCGGTGTTTCATCATCACAATATTTCTAACATTAGCTACTTCATAACGACCTGCCAAGATGGCTAGCTTAGCGAAGTTTACGTGAGTTCACTCCTATTATTAGCTTCATATATTACCAAGAAGTAACTGTACATGGTACCTTTTCGCAGAGCGCTTTGACTTGGTTTTCCGAAAGCTGCTTGCACTCGTTGAGTTGCTCGATCCACCCATCCAACTCCTTGGTGAATGACTTGTCGTCCATTGCTTGTCAAGCTTCAGCTAGCAGCGTGCTAGCTATGTTCCCAATGAAAACAACTAGGAGCTAAGCTAGGCGCTAGCTGGCTACAGCGTTTTCGTCATTCGCACTGTATCTAGCGCTGGAGAATGAATGCGTCACTCGTGATAGTGACTATCTTTCAACGATATTTGTTCAAGTTCCCAACACTATCGGCACATGTACATATTAATACACCATGTACTATGGTTTCGTGAAATGTGTAAATTGACAGCTGTACAGAAGCGAAGAAATTCACACGCAGAAAACTAGCAAGCTGAGAAATTATGTGGACCCAGCCCTGCTTCTTTCACCAAGCAACAAACTGCGTTATATGTAACGTCATCTTCTCAGTAACTGTGAGACTGCCCATCTTGGCCAATCACAGACTCTGCTGCCATCTGCTGGACACAGTGCAAACCAACATCCTTGAAACAGTACCCATAAAGGGGGCGTTAGACTCACAGCTAGAGGGATACTTTACGAACAGTCTGGCAACCCTGTTCACCTTACTAGACGACTGTAGGAGAAAATGGCAGCGCTAAGGGCAGGACAGACAGTAAGTAATTCTATGATACTGTTCATTTGATCGTCTTTGGGCCATGCATCTGTATGTCTATTAGTGGATAAGCTTGCTTAACCTTAAACCACAATTTATCTGTCTTTTAGTATTTGCTTCGGTTGCTGCTCAATGCACGAGGGGCTTCCATATTGCTGGCATTCGCTAGCTAGCAGCTAGCTGTCTACCTAGCTCCGTGTTATTCAACACTTACTTAAAATTGAAAGAGCGGATTCACAAATGCGTAACATTTAACTTGTTTGCTCCCTTTTCCCTAGGTCCGTCAGTTCAGCACGTCAGTGTCCAGGTCCAGGCTGATAAAGGTGAGATGTCGTCTGAGCTAACTTGAATCAGTACTGATTAGCAAAAGTCAGCAGGCCCAATGACCTACAGGCCCAGCTATGAATCTACTTAACCGTAATATTTCAACGAAAAACTGAACCCATGTAAACAATAATGGATACATTCAATGGAGACAGTCAATGTATGTACAATGCAATCCCTTTGTGTCCAATGTCATTGGAGGGGGTAGGTCATTATGCGCTTTTCACACCGTGTCTGTATATCTCCAGCCCCCCATTCAGCTGTATGGAGTGGAGGGTCGCTACGCCACTGCTCTGTACTCTGCTGCCAGCAAGCAGGGCAACCTAGAAACGGTCGAGAAGGAGCTGGTCACCGTGTCTGTGAGTCTGCCTGTCTTTACCACCATGCATGTGCAGAGAACCTTTAGCCAGGGGCATCATTAGTGGATCGACAAGTCTTTGAACGTCAAGGTTATTTTCCTATCTAGGCTACGTCCATTGACGCCGTAACGGTCAACAGAATATGAATCCCAATCCTGATGAGGAAAAAGGCTTTAATCTGTTCAGATTCAATTGTATTAGTCTGAACTCACATCACTGACAAACCAACTGAATGTCTCCTGTTGTTAACCAGAGTCTAATCAAGGATCCCAAGCTGTCAAGCATTGTGATGAACCCCCACGTGAAGCGCCAGGTCAAGAACAAGACCTTCACCGATGCCCTGACCAAGTCCGGACTTTCCCCCATCATATTCAATTTCATCAGTGAGTCCCCTACAAGGGCAGAGTATGGCCCTTGCAGCACAACCCTAACCCTTGTTATATTCAGACCCCACAGGCCATTAAACACTGTTTTTTATGTTGAGAAATATTGATGGACAGTAGTTGATTTACATTGCTGGAATTGGTTGCTCGGTTTATCCTCCCTAGTCTTTAAACCTATCTGCGTTGTCAGATATCATATAATGACAGGATACAGTAAAAGGGTTTAGATGCCCTGTTAGTAACTGTGAATGTCTTGTTGTTAACCAGACCTGTTGGTTGCCCTGACGACACGCCTGTTTCTGTTTGGTAGATGTTCTAGCTGACAACAGGCGCCTGACGCTGACCGGTGATGTCATCACCGCCTTCAGCAAGATGATGAGTGCTCACCGCGGGGAGGTCATCTGCACTGTCACCACAGCCCAGGTCAGACACACACTCTCTCACACACACACACACACGTCACCACACCTACCTGTCAGTTTGTCACTCAGAGACTATCTTCTTTCATCTTGGCCGAACCTCTCTGTTTCTCATGATTCCAAGATGTGGCTTTGGAATTGCTTTGTGTTTGACAAGTTGTGTCCTGTGTGTGTTACAGCCTCTGGATCCAGCTAGCCTGTCAGATCTTAAGGTGGCCCTGAAAGGCTTCCTTCAGAAGGGAGAGATCCTTGTGCTGGAGACCAAGGTAGGGCCCTGGGGTTCAACAGTGCTTCCTCATTCTCTAGTCTGCTTTGACAGGGACATGACATACTGTAAACATGACATACTATAAAGCACTTTTTTTTGTTTTTAAAGGTGCTATATACATTTTAAAGTTTTATATTATTATACTTATAGCAGAAAGTTGTTTGCTCTTGTCTTAGTGTTCACTTACACAAGCCCATGGAATGTTTTGAAACACTTAATTGTTGACTATATATGCATTTGAGTGTCCTTTTCATATGCGTCTTCTCCCCAGACGGATGGGTCCATCCTGGGGGGCATGATCGTGAGCATCGGGGACAAGTACGTGGACATGTCCACCAAGACAAAGATCCAGAAGCTCACCAAGATCATCAAGGATTCCTAAAGTCCTGTGGACTGAGAGGGAGGGGTGTGTGGGAGAGGAACAAGGGGGAAAGGCTGATTACATAGTATATTACCAGGCTCCCTGTCTATGCAGGCTATCTGCTCATGGAGCCAGCCTGGCTTTCTATTGTCTTGTTGATATTAATGTAATAAATCTTCTGAAACAGACTCTCTGTGATTTGTGTTGCTTGCATATGATTTAATATTATTATGCAGATAAATGCATTTATTATACTACTGAAGTTGTTCATTTGAGGCTCCACACTTTTCAAACAGTAAAAGGAAACACAGCCGGTCTGGTCACTGCTGTAGATTGAGAGTAATGTATTTTAATGTGGGCCTGTCCCATGATGGCTCACGTTTGGGAAGCATCCAGGAGTTATTACGATTGGACGTTCTAGATCAGTGTTGTCGAACTCCGGTCCTCGAGGGCCGCTGTCCTGCATGTTTTAGATGTTTCCCTGCTCCAACACACCTGATTCAATTAAAAGGGTTGTTATAACGACCATTCATTTGAATCAGGTGAGCTGGATCAGGGAAACATCTAAAACATGCAGGACAGCGGCCCTCGAGGACCGGAGCTCGACACCCCTGTTCTAGATCAACCTTTAATCCGATTTTAAGTATCAGTTTTAGAGGGAGGGGGCAGACGCCACCCACCGAAGCTTGTAACCCCATCTCTTGAAAGGTTTATTCGCTGACGGGGCATAGTCTTTGGAATTTAAACAAGATTCGCACAAAATAATGTCACATACAGACGCACATTCTGTGTAAACTGAAAGCTATTCTTAGTTTTACAGATCATAAGAAATGGTCTGCGTTTCCTGAAATGTGCCGCGCATGCGCTGTGCAGGCGCATATTTTATTAATTTTTTCGGGCGAAAATGGCTGCCTTTCTTATTTAAACCTCTGTCTTAGAAGAATAGAAAAGCTTGAAATGACTGCCGCACACTGCGATCCTGTCGCTAAACAATATTCATGGATACCAGAGTACAGATTGCACGCATGAAATTAAAATGTTGTGGCTGTCAAGGATGGAAAAAGGATATGTTTTATATTTAACCCTTTGCATTCCATGATCCGCCTACAAATAAGGTTTGTGATTTTTTCGTTTGAAGATTTCGTTCTAAAACAAAAGATCGCCGGCAGTTGCAAAGTCTACCCTTAATAATTGCGCAGAGTTATCATACTGTTAGAGTTTAATGCAATGCAAACGTAAGAATTGCCAGGTATTGCTTTGTCGATTTCTTTACAGTCAGGTTTTGCTTTACCAAAGCTAGCTGTCCGATGCTTTTGATGCACAAGCCTATATGAATAGTTGTAATAACTTATCATATTTCAACTTAAGCTAAATCAAAATGAACAATCCAGTTGTAACGCATAAATATCCTTGCGTGCGTGTGTTTGTTCCTGCGTGCGTGCACGCGCATATTTGTCAGAGAGGGACAAAAGAAAGAAAGACAGAATGAGAAATGAATTAACATGTTCTTTCTATCCTTTTTTTTTACCCAACTCCAGTAGAAAATGATGCACCAAGTCACCAGCAGCAGCAATGACTATTGCATGACAGGGTTGTCTGAGGACTGTCAGCATTCAACCAGCCACTTTGACTTATGCAGCTCACAGTCCAATAAATTCTACCCGTCGCCCCCAAACCCCACTCTGCAGCTCCCTCTCCCCAGCCTGCCACCTCTGACACAAGGCATGCTTAAACCCATGACCTGCCAGATGCAGGACAACCAGAACGACTTCCACTCCCAGACGGTGAGGATCCGGGGTAGCGAGGCCACACCAGGGCCGGAGGGTCCCAAGAAGAAGAAAGGAATCGTCAAGTCCGGCCGAAGAGGACGGCCATCTGGGACCACCAAGTCAGCCGGGTACCGGACCAGCACCGGACGTCCGCTGGGGACCACGAAAGCTGCGGGGTTCAAGACCAGTCCTGGGAGGCCCCTGGGGACAACCAAGGCTGCTGGCTACAAGGTGAGCCCAGGCAGGCCTCCTGGAAGCATCAAGACTCTGGCTCGCCTCAAGAAGCTGGAGTACGGCAGCTGCGACGGCAACTGCGACGGTACCAAGAAGCTCGACTTCAGCAGCTGCAGCGGGCCCAAGAAACTAGACTATGCCAGCTGTGATGTCACGCCGTTCTCGTACACTATGATACAGAAGCGTGGCATCTGTGAGCCCAGCGGCAAAGTGGAGGAACCCAACGAGTAAGGCCTGTAGTACACGATGAAACAGCTTGGAACTCACTTCAAGTGCAAGTCCAACACGAATGACTGCGATACCCCTGAGGGGGCATATATGTGTGTTGAAGATGTGAGATGTTGGTATCCTGGCATCTCAAACGGACAAAGAATGGCTTCTCTTTAATGTACTTTGCTATGGTCATTGTGTACTCTTCTCTTTTCCCATGACAAGACTGAACTCCATTTCTATAGGACGTATGCTATCTTGTTTAACAGAGATGCATGAGGCATAGAATACAATCTGAGTAGTTACACATGAATGAAAGCCATGTTAACCTTCATCATAATACTGTTCTAATACTCTCTGGTGGGGTGGTCTTTTTGTATCAGCTGTTTGGGATATATGATTTTCATGTGTTCATTAATGCTCTGATGAATGTTGTATTGTTATCCTGATTAGCTTAGTAGCTTCCCTGGTCTGGTCATTATGAAACATGCTCGTAATTTAGAGTACAAACACACAACACAGGCTTTCTTCTCTTCCTTGGGTGTATGCTAGTGTTGTTCTTTCTTGTGTTGTGTCCAGTACAATGTTCTTTACTTTGTAACTACTGTATATACCATATAGGAATGGATCCAGCACAATATAACATTGAACAGGTTTTTGTAACCTTGTATCGACTTATCGAAATATCCTCACATATTACTTTGAACACATGAATTATTTCTTTGTGAAAATGCTTTTGTCTGTGTATGGTATTTTCCTCCTCTGCCCTCACCGTCAAACAAAACCCTGAATGAGCTGTTTGTTGTTACGCTGTTAATTAGAATTTTTTATTTTAAACAACAGAGAAAATGCTATGTGGAAAAAATGTGCTTATGTATGTAAACCAAAAATTAAGAAATAAAGGGTCAATCCAAATACAGTGGCTCCTTATAATTGATCACCTCATTTATGTACGTGTTTAATACAAACAGATCCAACGCACATAGTCATCATAAAACATGCAGTCGAACGTAAACGCACGCTGAGCTCAGTGATTCCCCCATTAACGAAAACAAGCGTGCACATTAAAGTAGGTAACCACACAGACAATGGCCTGTTCAGCGTCAAATTTCACGTCGATGGGTCGATGAGCATTTTCTGTGCGCGGAACCATTAGTTGACCACCATGCTACACACATAGGTTCCACTCGTCCATATTGTGTGGTCCTATCTGTAGGCAGCTTTTTTCTTCAATCTGCATATATCGTTATTTAGTCCACGTGTTCTGATTCCAGTTGAAACATAACAACCACCATGGAATAAAAGATTTCTGTACTAAATAGATCATCGAGGTCATTGTGTTTGTGAGCGGTTATTACATGTGTAGCCTACTACCGCTTAGTTCTCTGTCGTACGGCCTGTTATTTCCTGCCCAACCAAGCAACATGGCGCACCGTCTGACGTTTGTCCAGGCCGACTTCGATCACTCCTTTTGACAATTAATCCACGTATATTGTACGCAGAAATTAATCTTAATATTGACATTCGCGGAAATATTTTAGCCTAGGTTTAAACCTATGGAGATATTGATCAGTAACAGTAGCCTACTTTACGAATGTAGGCTTTGTCAAATCCTTTTGATGGATTATGGGCACGTCATTGTGTTTATTAATAGACCTATTCGGGGATGTTGGTAAACAAATACACTGGATATAGTAACCCTGTTTTTATTCGATCGTTTTAGCTTATTGTGCCAGACAGCCCTCAAGTACAATTACAGTATCGCCCAGGCTCTGAGTAAGAGGGGGGGGGGGGGGTGAGTGCCCCGGCCCAGAGTGTGCTGCAGACGGGGGGTTGGGTGGCTGTGCGGATTGGTCGCTTTCTCACTTGCAGTCAGTCAGCCTCGGCTTGTTTTAACCTAACCAGGGGCACTTCGACAGAACGATAATAAGCATGTAGTGTATAATATTGTACTGTTGTAATAGACCACTGTGTGACACATTGACGCTTGCAGCCGTACAGATTGTGGGATGCTTTCAGTTTTATTTTGTCAAGTGGTGATTGTTTTTAAACGGGCCGCCGCCGCTGCTCAGGCAGATGAAGTGGAGAGAATGAGAGCCGAGTCTTGGCCTAGTGCTGCTGCTTGCTGGGATTGTAGCCTCCAGATCCGCTTTCACAAATCGAAAAAAACACACGCTTCATGTCCAATTTCAAAAGACCCGCAGTTGGTTTCGTGGTAACCGACCTCCAAATGGTAAGATTCTAACGTTTTCACTCCACGTAAGTTGTTTTTAGCGTGTTTCGGGCTGTCCTTTTGTGAGATAATGGAAGCCCCTGTGACGGTGTGCAGGCTGTGGGGTTTGTGTGAGCCACACTGGTAGCCTTTTTTGTGATGGCACTGGCTCACCTCTTCCACAGCCAGTGCCAGTGTTTTTAAACGGTATACTATATTTTGGACGATCGTTTTATTTTTCTATTAACAGCGTGTGCTCAATCCTGACATTAGGCGATATGGATTGTATTATGAATGGAGCAGGTCAGTAGTCGTTTCCTGATTTTTTTTGTTTCCCCTGCCACTACCCCGGACGGCCTAGGGAAGCCAGTAATGTCGACGTATTACGTGTGTGTGCAGTGGATGGCTGTGCCCTTTGTATTGTCGCTTTACGTTTGTGTCGCTTTCAAGTAAAAAAGCAATATAGTTGTCGTAGTAAGGTACACGTTTTAGTAAATCGTTTGGTTGCATTTCTGAAACCGTGCATGTTGTACCTGGCTCGGTAAACACAGCACGTTATCTAGCGCGCACGTTTTCAGATAACCCGGATCTAACCTGCATATTTGTGTTACCTGACAGGAAAGAGCCATGACAACATGAATCAGTCATACAGACGGGCTCCCAGGAGTGGCTCAGCCTATGGCCAAGGCCAGCCAGAGCTGAGGACCTCCAACGGCCTCCCCTCCACCACACCTTCCTCATATGGAACCCAGAACAGCAGCTCCAAGCGCGGCCACGAGCAACCAGCCGCCATGCACCTGGCTCCCTCCAGCCTCAGACCGGCCCCGGCTCAGGGACACAGCGGACCGGAGAGGTCCTCCCACGGCTACGGCTCGTTGATCAGGCTCCAGGACCTCTCCACGATGGGCCACGGCCGGCCAGAGCACCACAAGGACCTCCACCACGGCAGGAACCATTTGCACTCGTCAAGTCCGCAAGGACGTTCCGACTTCGGGTCTCACCTCGCGCAGCGCCCCCCCTCTCCCGGTAACGACGAATCCTTCGGGTCCCTTCAGGACCTAGACAAGAACGGCTTCTCCCCTCACAGCCCCGACAGCCTGGAGCCTTGCTCGCCCATCCCAAACGGATACCTGCACTTTGAGTCCACCCTGTTTGACAACGGGGACGCCAAGGAAGAGGAGGACGACGAGGACGAGCTGGTCCCCTTCCAGCCGTCCCTTGGACGCTTCAGGGACAGGTCAGCGACGGGGCTGCCGTCCGCCGCGCTCCCCGCCGTCCCCGGGCTGGAACACAGCGCGTACAAACCTGCCGTCTTCAACCTGATGGCCAAGACCATTTCGGAGCTCCACCCCGCCCTCAGCCCCAGCGCTCTGCCTGACGTGGGGATGGGGGACAGTATGGACGAGGAGTCGGACAGTGACAGTGAACTGGCCTCTACTCCAGACCACGGGTTGATGTCGCCAACCAGCAGCTGTAACTCCAACGTGAGTCTCTCCCAGATGAGATCTAAACGCTGGGATAACTCTGTTCACGCTGGGATAACTCTGTTCACGCTGGAATAACTCAGGGGTGTAGCTTTAACTATTTTGAACACTGAAAATCTGCCCTCCCCCCCCCACACTCTTTTTTATCAAGGAAATTATATTTAACGGCCACATTTATAAATCAAATTCTCACACCCACATTTGGAAACATATAGTTCCACAGCAAAAATGCGACATCTCCTAGCATTTACCTAATCCTATTAGACTTATTATTCTTATCACCCTGTCTGTCTATCTGGCTCTTTGTAGATATAAGTGGACTGAGAGCTCTCTGTCAGTTGGTGCATCCAGGGATATGTTACCTTAAAATGAAAGGCCTCTCTCTTGAGTGACAGAGAGGAACTTCCGTGTGTCAAGTTTAAGATTACATTTCATCTAGATGTAATTTGACTACATATTAATATAGAATATAGCACGTTCACAGTAGTAAACAGGGATTCAGTGTTGATATGTTGGTGTGTATGCGCATGCTGGTCCTGTTACCGGAGTGGTGATGTGTGTGTGTGTGTGCTGGTCCTGTTAGCGGAGTGTTGATGTGTGTGTGCTGGTCCTGTTACCGGAGTGTTGATGTGTGTATGCGCATGCTGGTCCTGTTACCGGAGTGTTGATGTGTGTGTCTGTGCTGGTCTTGTTACCAGAGTGTTGATGTGTGTGTGTGTGCTGTTACCAGTGTTGATGTGTGTTTGTGTGTGTGTGCTGTTACCAGTGTTGGTGTGTGTGTGTGCTGGTCTTGTAACCAGAGTGTTGATGTGTGTGTGTCCGGTTACCAGAGTGTTGATGTGTGTGTGTCCTGTTACAGCCCAGCAGCCCTAAAAAGAAGGCCGTGGCCCCTGTCAGGTACGTGGAGGGGGACCTGGTGTGGGCCAAGTTCAACCGTCGCCCCTGGTGGCCCTGCAAGGTCACCACGCACCTTCAGGACGGAGTCCACACCAAGATGAAGGGTAAGGACATGGACATGGGTGAGAGAGAGACAGAGAGACAGAGAGAGACAGAGAGACAGAGAGAGACAGAGAGACAGAGAGAACATGGTAGGAGGGGACCGTTGCTTCTTCTGTTGACCTTTTTCCCCACACACCGCCGATGCTTTCCCCGTCTTCGTGTCGTCGTCTTTTTCACTAATGTCGTCGTCGTGGTGGTCCTAGTGCCTAGTCGCAGGCCCTGCCGTATGTACTTCCTGGAGACGGTGGGGGAGATGGCGGACCACGCGTGGGTCCCAGGGAAGGCCACGCTGCCCTTCCAGGGAGGACACCAGTTCCAGAACCTTCCTGTGCTGAGACGCAGAGGCAGGCAGAGGGAGAAGGACTACAAGTACACGGTAACGACACTGTACCAAAACCTTGGGCTTTGCTGTCTGATGATGTCAGTCACACTCACTGCTGTGCTTTGGTGCTGTGCTAAGCTAACCTTCGGTCGTATGAATAACATCTCTTAGTTGAGTTGCTTGGTCAAAAGAACGTTTTCGTCTGAATAAATAGCTCCAACCGGCATGATTTCAATAACTGACAGATTTGTGTACGCCCACACAGAGTGGTCTGCTTGATTAGGATGTGGAATGAGCATTTCTTGGAATAATAATATCGGGTGTTTATTTCTGTTGCGCTGCAGATACCCAAGCGTCTGATGGAAGCGTGGAAAGTCAGCGTGCTGGAGGCAGAGTTCCTGCTGCCAGACCTGCTGAAGAGGGAGCCCAAGGACCCCGCCGTGACCTTCAGCAGAGAAGATGTGGTGCCCTCCCCAGTGCCTGAGGAGAAAGGCCCGGAAGCCCCCTCCTGCTCCGCTGGCCTCACGCACCCTCCCCTCCTCAGCCCCGTCGCCAACGGAGGCCAGCGGCAGCCCGTCAAGAACGCCGTAGACGCCCACCACGGCAACAAGAAGAAACCGTGTAAGAAGAAAAGAGGCTTGTCGGAGATTTTCGGTCACATCGTCGGGGGACACAAGGAGCCCTCCAGCATCTCTGAAGTGGCGGACAGAATCTCCGCTGTCGGGGAGACCCGGAGGGAGGAGGCCAGGGACTCCCCGTACGCTGACCTGGACTCGGTCCCCATGATCCTGTGTCCCAAACGCTCTCAGAAGCCCCCGCTTCAGAACTCTGACAAGGGCTCCAAGAAGGACCAGGCTCCTAAGAAGGCCAAAGAGAAGCTTCTGGAGAAACGTTTGCCACACCCCTCTCCCAAGAACGTCAAACCCAGCTCTTCAAGCCTTTCGGAAAGCTCTCCGTCGATGCCTGAAGGCGGAAGTGGCAGGGATGGGCGGCCCAGACAGCGCCTCAGTGAGGGTACTGAAAGCTCCCTGGACAAGCACTCTCTGCACCTCCCCGCCAGCTGTGGGCTCATAACAAGAGCCTTGAAAGCCGAGGAGGAGACAGAGCTCAAGGCGGCGAGAGACGACAGAGCCTGTAGTGACGACGAGGACCACGTACTCTCTAATGTCAGGCTCCAAACCGAGACGTCGTCTCACAGGGAGTCCTCCAGGGGAGGCTTAACATCCACCGGCCTCAAGGCCGACAGGAACCACACCCGGAACGGTTCCTTCCGCCGGTCCGAGAAGCCGCCCGCCGCCGGGTCCAGCCACCCCGCCGTCCTCCCGCTCCAGATCAAGAAGGAGAACGCGTTGTCGGACATCTCGTCCTGCTCCTCGCCCTCCTCCTCCCTGTCCCCAATGGACGCCTTCCAGGACAACAAGGAGCTGAGCTTCAAGTCCCTGGTGAAGGAGGAGAGCGACTCGGGCGAATCCGGAACCTTCCGCCCCCACAGCGGCTACAAATTCAGCACCTTCCTGATGCTCCTTAAGGACATGCACGATACCAGGGCGAAGGAGGGCAAGCCTTTGGCCATGCCCCCCAGCCCGGCCCTGATCAAGGAGGAGCCCCTGGTCGTCCCCACCCACCCTGGGGACGACCCCTCCAGGGGGCGCGGCGGGGGGGACCGGGCCCCCAGGGCCACGGTGCGGAACGGGAAGCCCCCGTCGGCCAGGAGCAAGCCCAGGACCACCAGGCCCATCATGAAGAGCGACACCTACAAGGTGGAGGGGAGGGTGGTGTTCCCTCGGGCGGCGGGGACCCCGGACAAGCCGCGCAGGAAGACGCCGCCGGCCGGCAGGACGAGGCCCGGCGTCTCCGGCCTGACCCCGGAGCTGGCCGACCTGGCCTGGGGGAGGGAGTTCGTCAGCGGGCACGCCGACCTGGCTGAGTCCGGGTCGGCTCGTCCGGTCGTCGCCGCCGTCGTCGCGGCGGCCGAGCCGTCGTCCAGCTACCTCGACAAGAGCTCAGACTGCAAAGTGGCTCCGAAGAAGCGCTGGCAGGCGTTCGAGGGGGGCCTGGGCGGGGTTTCGGCTCTGGGGGCCGGGGCAGAGGTGAACGGGGTGCACAGAGACAAGCTGGGGGGGTGCCCGGACCCCGTCAGGTCCCCTGGTGCGACCCTGGAGAGGCTGGACGAGGGTTACTCAGACAGGACGGACGCAGCAGGTGAGAAGGGTGGGGGGGTCCAGTAGCTCCTGGAGATGGACGTTAACAAGCGGTTTCCTTTTGACAATGTTGATGTGATTTAAGGATTTTACTGTTATTGTGTGCTTTTTTGTATTGTTTTGTTGACGTTGTTTTGGTGATGTTTACCCAGCACACTCTGAAAACAAACGTCTTCGAAAACCCAGTAAGCGGCTCCTGGAGTCCACGGAGGAGTACGAACAAATATTCGCCCCAAAGAAGAAAACGAAGAAGGTGACGGAATCCTACAGAATAGTAGGACTTGAAAAACACATTTTGACAGCCGTTCTAAACCCCAATCATAAACGTGTGATCATAACTGGTTCTCTGTCACCGCTCTCCTTAGGGCTCTGGGTCAAACAGTGACAGAGAAGGGCAGCAACAGGCCTCAGGAAGGAATGTGCCCCCTCACCCGTGCACCTCTCCTGGGACGGACACCTCCAGCTGCACCCCTTGGGGACGGGCCTCCCCGGAGCAGGGCCTGTCTCAAGATGGCTGCCCTGCCGCCCAACAGCAGTCACCCTTCCAGCCTTCACTAGAGTCTGACGTGTCAACAGAGGATGCAGAAAGGACAGACCTGTCTCCTCTGAGCAGTGGTATGTGTGAGCGTGTGTGTCTGTGTGTGTCTATTTGACCTTTGACCTAGACACGTAGAATAACCCAGTTGTGTGTGTTCCTCTCCAGGCCACTTGGACAGGAAGAGACCCAGGAAGCCCTCCCACAGGATCCTGGAGTGCACCATAGAAGAAGTGTCCGCTGCTCCACCAAAGAAGAAGGTTGGACAAGATAAACACCAACAGTTTGTTAGGATGTTAAACATCCCAAACAAACGTCTTGGAGCAATGTATTTTTTAACAACGTATTCTTTCTTCTACATGGTATATAAAACGTCCTGAAATCTCTTTGTAGGAGGTGGAGAACCTTGGTGCATGTTCCCCTGGGCCCTCTGACCCACAGGTACTGAGTGGCATCAGCATCAACATCATCATCAACAGCTTAATAATAATAAAGGCTAATGACCAGCAAACCCTACTGTTTGTCTGTACAGGCTGTATCTGTGAAGAAGGAGGTGGCTGCTCTCTCCAGACCCTCAGGTCCCCCTGCCCTTCCAGGTACACCAGCCCCCCCTCTCCCAGGTACACCAGCCCCCCCCCCCCCCCGCCCTCCGCTATTAAACGTACTGCATATGAATGAGTGACTAGACAGACAACTTAGTTTGATTGAGGTATCACCTGATTGTCTCCTGGGGGTGTCTCACTGGCTGTGTGTCCCTGTCTCTCCTCAGCAGCAGCCCAGACCTCCGACAGCAGACCTCCGTCCCCCAGGCCCCCGCGGCCCCCCAGCTCCCCGGTCCTCCACACTCCCAAGGTGGAGGCTAGGGTGGAGGCTAGGGTGGAGGCTAGGGTGGAGGCTAGGGTGGAGGGAGGAAGCCTGCCGGTCAAGCTCACTCCTGGGCAGGCGGCCAGCCAGAGACAGCCTAACGGAGCCATGGCAACCAAACCAGAGGTCAGCTCAGACCACGTCTGTTTAGTAGCCTGTCTGTCGGTGTGGGTTTGTGTGTACGTGCATGTTGACATGAAGATCTCTGATGTCGACTGTTGTTCCCAATCTCCCCTCTGTCTCTAGGGGTTCTCTCCCAGTCTGAGTGACATCTACGCTTCCCCTGGAGACGCCATGTATCCTAGCAACCGCAGGCCGGGGGTAGCAACAGCAGGAGCTCTGAGGGAGAACGTGTGCCAGGTGAGACCACGACTGTAGCTCGACAACGTCTCCTAAACACAACGTCAATCCTCACACGGTCGGGTCTGCTGGGAACGTGTGGTTCGAAGTCTCCTGACCAGCTACGTGTGTGTGTGTGTGCGCGCGTGTGTGTGTGTCCTCAGGTGTGTGAGCGGTCGGGGGATCTGTTGCTGTGTGAGGGTCAGTGCTACGGGGCGTTCCACCTGCAGTGTCTCAGCCTGTCACAGCCTCCCAAGGGGAAGTTTATCTGTGGAGAATGCAGAACAGGTAAGAATGACCTCCACCCACCCACGCTTCCACCCACCCACAGCACATCCGATCCTGCCCCTCCCTCATGACTCCTCTCCCTCGCAGGCGTGCACACCTGCTTCGTCTGCAAGAAGGCGGGCGACGGCGTCAAGCGCTGCCAGATCCCCATGTGTGGCAAGTTCTACCACCCCGAGTGTGTGTTCATCCACACGCCGGCACAGCCCCAGAACAAGGGCTTCCGCTGCTCTCTCCACACCTGTTTGTCCTGCCACATCGCCAACCCCCTCAACCCCTGCAGCTCCAAAGGTACGAGCCGCACGCACGCCCCTGGGCGGCCTCAGGCCCTTCCGGAGCCCTCTGGCCTCTCCGCAGCACGTTTTGAATCCCCGGTTTTCCCCTCCCCCCTCTCCCTCCCCGCAGGTCGTCTGGCCCGGTGCGTGCGCTGCCCCGTGGCTTACCACGCCAACGACTACTGCATGGCGGCGGGCAGCGTAGTCCTTGCCAACACCAGCGTCCTGTGCCCCAACCACTTCACCCCCCGCAAGGGCTGCAAGAACCACGAGCACATCAACGTCAGCTGGTGCTTTGTCTGCTCCGAAGGTACGGGGGCGGGACTTCCTGGTTGGGAAACGCCGGGGGCGGGACTTCCTGGAACGCCGTTGTTGACGGCCCTGTGGGGGTGAACTGTTGTCTTGTCTGCTAGACGGTGTGGCCTTCAGGTTCTGGGTTTGTGAGGGTTAGACATCCAGCTGACTGGAGAGAGAGTTGACACGCACCTGGACTCGACGCAAAATAACGAGCAGATCATACGCACAGTCGCGAGGCATATCTGATGTACTGATTGTGATGAACACAAGCACTTAGAAAATCCTGGATTTGTCCCAGATCCCCCTCTGGCATTAGCTACACCACTGAACAACTGGAGTTAATGTGAGTCCCCTAGTTTTCACCTCACTGTGATTCCAGCTATAACCTTCCCTTCAAGATGAATCCTAACGGCACAGCGAGCTCAGAAGGTTAACACTGGTCACTTTCGCCCTGTGCGGAGATGTCTTGAGTTCCATAGACGTGTCTGAGTTGTAGTTCCTGCTGTGTTCCTGCAGGGGGAAGTCTGCTGTGCTGCGAGTCGTGTCCTGCCGCGTTCCACCGGGAGTGTCTGAACATCGACATGCCTGCCGGCAGCTGGTTCTGCAACGAGTGCAAGGCTGGGAAGAAGCCCCACTTCAAAGACATCCTCTGGGTCAAAGTGGGCCGATACAGGTCAGCTGACAACAAACAGGAAACATCACATGATTACTCTAACGCTCTCCAGACAGACAGACAGACAGGCAGACAGACAGATGTTGTCCTGGCATGCTAACCCCGGGGTCCTGTGTCCAGGTGGTGGCCGGCGGAGGTGTGTCTTCCCAAGAACGTTCCGGAGAACATCCTCCGTATGAAGCACGAGGTCGGGGAGTTCCCCGTCCACTTCTTCGGCTCCAAAGACTTTGTGTGGACCTACCAGGCCAGGGTGTTCCCCTACATGGAGGGCGACGCCAACAACAAGGAGAAGATGGGCAAGGGTGCCGACGCGGTCTACAAGAAGGGTAGAGCACAAAATCCCCCTTTTCTCTCTGGCTGGGAGTGTTTTTCCAGGAACTTGGGCGCTGCTTGTGGAGCGGTGGAAGGAGCTGGAGCTGTGATGGGAAGAGGGGGGGAGCTGTGATGGGAGGAAGGGAGAGGAGAGGAGCTGTGATGAGAGGAGGGGAGAGGGGAGGAGCTGTCATGGGAGGAGGGGAGAGGGGAGGAGCTGTGATGAGAGGAGGGGAGAGGGGAGGAGCTGTGATGGGAGGAGGGGAGAGGGGAGGAGCTGTGATGAGAGGAGGGGAGAGGGGAGGAGCTGTGATGGGAGGAGGGGAGAGGGGAGGAGCTGTCATGGGAGGAGGGGAGAGGGGAGGAGCTGTGATGAGAGGAGGGGAGAGGGGAGGAGCTGTGATGGGAGGAGGGGAGAGGGGAGGAGCTGTGATGAGAGGAGGGGAGAGGGGAGGAGCTGTGATGGGAGGAGGGGAGAGGGGAGGAGCTGTGATGAGAGGAGGGGAGAGGGGAGGAGCTGTGATGGGAGAGGGGAGGAGCTGTGATGGGAGGAGGGGAGAGGGGAGGAGGGGAGAGGGGAGGAGCTGTGATGGGAGGAGGGGAGAGGGGAGGAGCGGTGATGGGAGGAGGGGAGGAGCTGTGATGGGAGGAGGGGAGAGGGGAGGAGCTGTGATGAGGGGAGGGGAGAGGGGAGGAGCTGGGATGAGGGGAGGGGAGAGGGGAGGAGCTGGGATGAAAGGAGGGGAGAGGGGAGGAACTGTGATGGGAGGAGGGGAGAGGTGACGGAGGTGTGATGGGAGGAGGGGAGAGGTGACGGAGGTGTGATGGGAGGAGGGGAGAGGTGACGGAGGTGTGTTCTGTGTCCTCAGCGCTGAACGAGGCTGCAGAGCGGTTCAGAGAGCTGCAGGCTGAGAAGGAGATGAAACAGCTGCAGGAGGACAGGAGGAACGACAAGAAGCCCCCCCCCTACAGGCACATCAAGGTACACACACACTCACACACACAAACACACTCACACACACACACACACAAACTCACACACACACTGTTCCTAATGGTCTCTCAGCTCTGACTTCATGCACTTCGTAGTGAAAATGACCTCCCTCCCTCCCTCAGGTGAACCGTCCAATCGGGAAGGTGCAGATCATCACGGCCGACCTATCCGAGATCCCCCGCTGCAACTGCAAGGCGTCGGACGAGAACCCGTGCGGCGTGGACTCTGAGTGCATCAACCGCATGCTGATGTACGAGTGCCACCCCCAGGTGTGTGTGGCCGGGGAGCGCTGCCAGAACCAGGCCTTCACCAAGCGCCAGTACAGCCAGGTGGAGATCTTCAGGACCCTGGCCAGGGGCTGGGGCCTGCGCTCCGTGTTCGACATCAAGAAGGGCGCCTTCGTGAACGAGTACGTGGGCGAGGTGATCGACGAGGAGGAGTGCCGAGCCAGGATCCGACACGCCCAGGAGAACGACATCTGCAACTTCTACATGCTCACGCTGGACAAGGTACGGCTGGCGTGCGATCGGCCCGGGAGATCAGTCCTCTGCTGCATGTCGTCCTCTTTCTCATGCTCTCTCTCTCTCTGTCTCCCGGATTTTCCTGTCACACATCAGACAGTGTCCAATAAAGACCAATAAAAAGCCCTGGAACATATACGTATCGTTCAAACACTCAGGCACAACAGGCTGACTGTTCAATCATCGCAGCCCGTGCCGAATGTTGTGAGGTAACGTTGTGTCTGTGGTGTGTCCAGGACCGCATCATCGACGCCGGGCCCAAGGGGAACCAGGCGCGCTTCATGAACCACTGCTGCCAGCCCAACTGCGAGACTCAGAAGTGGACGGTGAACGGTGACACCAGGGTGGGGCTGTTTGCCCTGCAGGACATCCCCAAAGGTCAGTCATCAATAACCGCATTCCACCACAGTTGAGCCTCCCACGGAGCACATATCTCAGACTGACCGCATTCCTTCATGCTGTATATTACAGGCTGAGCTCAAACTGAACACCCACTTTCAACTAGCAAACCTAAAATGTTTTTAATGTATTGACGTGTATTTAAAGCGGGACTGGTGTGGGATACCATTCTGCCATTTTAAATCAGTTAATGAATGACCATGTTCCACAACACCTGGCCTCCAGAGTGGATAAACACAGACGACACCCCCCCCTCGTCTCCTGGTATGTTGACACGGAGGCCATGACTGGAGGCTACTCTGTCCTAATGAGAGGGGGGAGGGGCGGTCTACTGACCTCACCTGCTCAGTTTACCCCTCCGTGACTGACTGGCTGGCTGGGGCTGGAATCCAGAGGGATTCTGTCCAGCATGGATAACCCAGTTTAACCTTGGTTCTTCAAAAGTTTTTTTGCAGACATCTTTTTTGTGTGTGTGTGTGGTGTTGATTTAAATCAAATGACTGAATCTGTGATGGAACACATGGTCGTAGGAGTGTGTCATAATGTGTGTGTGTGTGTGTGTGTGCAGGTGTGGAGCTCACCTTCAACTACAACCTGGAGTGTCTGGGGAACGGGAAGACGGTGTGTAAATGTGGAGCTCCCAACTGCAGTGGCTTCCTGGGCGTGCGACCCAAGGTGAGGCCTGGAGCTCTCTCTCCACTACATTCCCCATCTATCTCATCTGTCCTGTCCATAAAAAGCCCCAAAACATGTACATAAAATACAAATGGAGAAGACTAACCCCTCTGTGTGTGTGTGTGTGTGTGTGTGTATGTGTATCAGAACCAGCCGCCCGCCGACAAGCTGAAGATGAAGGAGGGGAAGAAGAAGGCACAGGTGAAGAGGAAGAGCAAGCTGGAGGTGACGAAGGAGCGAGAGGACGAGTGTTTCAGCTGCGGCGACGGAGGACAGATCGTGTCCTGTAAGAAGCCAGGCTGTCCCAAGGTCTACCACGCTGACTGCCTCAACCTCTCCAAGAGACCCGCAGGTGAGGAACAGGGCCCTGGGGCACCAAACGGCCTGCCAGATCGAGCGGTTCCATTGTGAACAGACTTCTTAAGATGGAAGGGCCCTTTTGTTTTCAGAAAATGGCCGACAGTGACTTAGTTCTGATAAAACTTGCCAGGCCTCCTTTGTGAGCTCTTGAGAGGACCTTCACACCCCAGTGGTTGTGTGTGTGTGTGTTTCTCCTCAGGTCGCTGGGAGTGTCCCTGGCACCAGTGTGACGAGTGCGGTGGCGAGGCGGCGTCCTTCTGCGAGATGTGTCCCAACTCCTTCTGCCAGGAGCACCGCGAGGGCATGCTGTTCATTTCCAAGCTGGACGGACGCCTCTCCTGCAGCGAGCACGACCCCTGCGGCCCGGAGCCCCTGGAGCCCGGGGAGATCCGGGAGTACGTACCCAGCATGACCTCTCTCAGGCCTGGGGGCATGGCCCCGCCGGCACCCCACCCTCTGGTTCCTCCCAGAGCCCTGGCTGGATCCTCCTCCGCGGTCCCCCCCTCCACTGCGGCCCTGCCACCCTCCGCTCTCCAGCCCACCACTGAACGGCTCTTCATCAACACCTCTACCGCCAAGATCCCCCCCCCCACCTCGGCCCCCGGCCTCGGCCCCTACAGTGACCTGTCTTACAGCGCCGAAGGCAACCTCCATACCTCTCCCTCCTCCTTCAAGGAGGAAGAGGAGGAGGAGGATGCAGGGGAGGAAGAGGAGGAGCAGGATGCAGGGGAGGAGGAGCAGGACGCAGGGGAGGACGAGGAGGACGAGGAGGAGGAAGATGGTGACCTGGAGGACGGGGAGGTGGATGGGTTAGACTTTGGGGAGGTGGAGGGGGATGAGGATGAGGAGGTAGAGGGGAATGAGGATGAGGGGGATGAGGAGGAGGATGATGAAAAGGAGGAGGAAGATGGGGATGAAGGGGAGGAGATGGAGGTTGTGGAGGAGGAGGACCCTGCTGGGGATTTAGGGGAGGAGGAGGAGGAGGAAGAGGAGGAAGAGGAAGAGGAAGCAGGGGATTTAGCAGATGAGGAGGAAGAGGATGGAGCTGAACTGGGGGAGGAAGAGGAGGAAGGAGGGGATGTGTATGACACTTGGGGGGACTATGAGGAGGAGGATGATGAAGAGGAGGAGGAGGTGGAGGGTGAGGAGGAGGAGGAGTGGGGAGCAGTAGAAGAGGAGGACGACGAAGTGAAATAAACTCTGTAGCCTTTGGGTCTTCCTATGGCCTCCATCCATCTTTCCATCCATCCATCCATCTCTCCTGAGACTCAGACATACCCAGGTAGAGTCTTGGGTCGAGGTGACATAAGAGGCTGCCTTGGTGCTGCATTGCCTTGCTACCCCTTTCCTGAACCGCAGACAAACTCGAGATGGGATGAGAACTGGTGCTAAAGGGACGAGGTCTGACTCAGCCAGCCATCAGGTGCCCCACTGTTCATAGGTTCATTACTGTCTGGTGCTAAACTCTTATTTTCTTCCTCTTAAGAGTTGTTTACATATTGTTTTTAAAATGTTGGTAAACAAAAAGTCCACTCATGTTACATCCTAATGGTTGTGCTAGTCCCCGTCTCAGTTATGTTGTAACTAAAACAATCACAGACGACGAGTAAGGCTCTCTCACTGATCCCTGATACAGACACACTCATAAGATACAAAAGGGTTAGATAAACGATGAGGTTAGAGTTAAATACCCTAAACCATCAGCAATCTGAGCTAAACAATTCAGGTGGGGGAAAAATAAGAGTTGAAAATGTGAGGACCGCTCAGTGGCTTGCAAGATGAAGCTGTGATAACTCCACTTCCTGTGATTTACATCTGACAACCTCCTTCATTGGTCAGTTGTTCATGACAGGAAAACAATATGACGGGACAACTAGTTACATTCCAAAAGTTCAGAGCATCTCCCAGCCAATCACTCGTCCACTGTGCGCTCGTCAGCATCGCTACCGTTTGTCCACAGAATTACGTTATTGATTACTGTTTCTAATTATGCTTAGTGGATCCATGCAGGCTGTTCCCAGGTCACATTTCTCAAAAGAATGCCCTTCTGTTGGTCTGAATGAAGAGTTAGCTTTAGCCACATGGCTGAGTTCATCTGAGATGTTTGTGATGCAGTATGTTTAAGTGCACATCAGTGTCTGCAAAATAATTCAAAGCAATATAAGTCACTACAGTCACAGCTTGAGGACAGTGCTTGGAGAGTTTTATGAAGTTTTATATGTCTAAGTGCTGTGCTGCCTGGAAGACTAACCATGAAAACACCTGTTTGTAAAAGTCCTGTTTGGCTTAGATGACTGGGTTCACTTACGTCACCTAACTTGGCTGAAAAAAAGAAAAGAAACACGTAGAATTTTGCCGACGTTTCTCTGTGTTCATCATTCGGCTGCTTTCTAAGTTCTGTGTGATTGGTTGGTTGGAACGACTAACTAAACGTTTCAGGAATGTATTGAGGCGTCTGTTCCGGAACTCTGTTGGCACTGGGCCTTCCGTTGAGTTCCAACCTGAATGTGATGTTCCACTGTACATTCTGTATGAGCACACAAGGTACACCTCACAACGCACAAGCACCGCAGGCCCGCCTGTGCGTCCTCCTGCACCAGGTCTAGAACCGGTTCTCCAATTCCACCCCTCTGGTATGACTCATGAGGTTGTTTGTTTGGTAGTTTTGACGTTCACTTACAATTTATCCTTGTGAGCTGTTTTTATCAAATACAATCTCTGACTTCCTCCCCCTACTGAATCTTATTTACTGAAATTGGGATCCTAATAGGTAACAATATGGATGGCTACAGCCATAACAATTGTCCCCAACTGAAACCGTGGCTCTGAATGTTGACTGAAACGGAGCCAGTACACAGATGAAGAGGGGATGGCATCAAAACTATAAAGCGCAATTTCCTTCCTACCCAACCTTTCATTTAAAGTATATTGTAGTCTTTTTCTTAAAAAAAAAACAAAAAAACATTTGTAGTTGAGATGTAGATTTGGTACTTAGAGAATGTGAAATGCTGTCAGCCATATGAGGGCCTTACAATCCTCTACATCGTGCTTTCTGACACAATCAGTTGGTTCCAACCTCCAACACATATCAAGAGGCTACTCTGTAAACTATCCCAATCTTTTTTGAAGCACTACCATTTTTACATTGCCAGCCCAGTGTCCTGTCCTTCCTCGACATGCAGGGGAGAAATAGATGTACCTTTTTGCCTAGTTTTGTATTTATCAAACCTGTATTATCTTTTTATGTTTTTATTTTTTGTTTTGTGTGTTTGTGATGATGATTATGCCAACTGGTCAAATGCAGAGCTCTCAGCCTCCTCTTTTAGAGGTGACACAGAAACAGACTTTCTGAATTAATGGGGTGTTTTGCTGCCATGAGAAGACTCATGAACCGTACTGTACTCCTTTGTGTATAATAAATATTATAAGTAAAGTTTTACAATAGACATCCATGTCTAGTCGTTATTACACAAGTCTTGTGTGCCCATGCCTTAAACAAAGGACAAACGTCTATGGTAGTTTGTGCGCTAGGTGTCGTGCTTACGGCGTCGCTCCCTCTTAACATCACCGAAGAAGACATTACGACCCGTGACGTAGGAGATTTCTAAAATGGCTACGCTTGGCGTGCTGTAAACAGACGTGAAAAGCGACACTGGATTTCTAAATAGTTCATATTTTCCAGTATTCTGTTGCACACCAGGTAACCAAAATATCAGAAATACAATTAATGACATATCTAATTTGTTGCGCTCGTCTTTGACGATCTTTTCAAAATTCATTGTTCGATGGATTGTAATGACGAAGTCTTCAAGCTAACGCTAGTCTTGCTAGCTAGGCTAGTCTTGCTGCTTAAAGTATTACTGGATAAAATGTAGTTGGATCTGTCCAGCTTACATGCTGTTTAGTTAACAACAGTGGATAATAAAAGCAAGTTATCACTAACATTGTGACCCGAAGGATACAATGGGCTAAAACTGAAGATGTTTACTACCTATGCAATGCTAGTACCTATACTAATCAATATGCCGTATATTTTATTCCCACACACCGCAGGGAACGTTAGTTTACCCCTGAAACCATGCCTGAAGAAGTCGAAGCCGAAGCCGGCCAGGCAGGCGGCGAGGGGGTGGTGGGTCTGGAGGAGCCGAAGAAGATGACCCGGGAGGACTGGAGGAAGAAGAAGGAGCTAGAAGAGCAGAGGAAGTTGGGAAATGCCCCCGCCGAAGTGGACGAGGAGGGAAAGTAAGTGTGTGCCCATCGGAGTCTAAAACATGAACGACGCCTTGCCGTAAATTGCATTTGGAGTTCCAATGATATAGACGTTCAAGGAAAATCAGCTGGTGGTGGACCCACCTGCCTCTTAAACTGTCTTCCTTCTTCTCTCTCTTGTCTCCAGGGACATCAATCCTCATATCCCCCAGTACATCTCATCTGTGCCCTGGTACATCGACCCCTCTAAGAGGCCGACCCTTAGGCATCAGAGGCCCCAGGAGGAGAATGAGAAGCAGTTCTCCAGCATAGGAGAGTGGTACAAGAGAGGGGTGCAGGAGGTAAGGTAACCGTCACACATACGCACACATTTCTTCTGTCTCACTCAAACTCACTCACCCACAGAATCACTTTCAAACACATAACATTGGGTTACTAAGTTCCCTCTCGCATTCTTCAACAGAAATCTGTGAGTACCAAATTCCGTAAGGGTTCCTGCGAGAACTGCGGCGCCATTACACACAAGAAGAAAGACTGTTTGGAGGTGAGCTCTACCAGTGCATGAGAGAGAGAGAGAGAGAGACTGTTTGGAGGTGAGCTCTACCAGGACCTCTCCTCCGCAGCACCATGATCTTACTCGAACCGGCAACCTTCTGATTAATAAACCGACTCCCTAACCGCTCAGCCATCTGACCCCCCAGTTTAAGGATTTGGTCAGTCTGTGATGCAAATATAACCCCCCCTCCTTCCTCTTTTCCCTCCCCCAGCGGCCCAGGAAGGTGGGGGCCCAGTTCACTGGGACGGGCATAGCGCCTGACGAGCACAGCCAGATCTCCCTGGATCTGGACTACGACGGAAAGAGGGACCGCTGGAACGGCTATGACCCTGAGGACCACACCCGCATCGTGGAGGAGTACGCTAAAGTAGACCTGGTGAGACACCGGCTAGCGCTGGTACATTTAGTCATTTAGCAGACGCTCTTATCCAGAGCAACTTACAGTAAGTACTAGGGGTGGAACGGTACATGTATTCGTATTGAACCGAAACTGTACGGGCGTCACGGTTCGGTCCATGAAATTACACGGAGAATACACGGTATAAAAATGAATAAAACTTCCGTGCAAATTAATTAATGTAATGAGGAACAGATACTCGTGTTCTTTAGGGACACCTAATCTGTTGCCCCGCTTTAGCTCTGAAACTCTGATTGGTGCCGCCGTGAGTCAGAGACAGCTAGCAGCACGAAGGACTAGTATGGCGAGTGGTGGCGACCCACAAGAGATGGAGGAACCGCCGGCCTCTTTATCGCAAGTTTGGGAACTTAAGCAAGTACTAGGGTGAAGTGCCTTGCCCATGGACATGTCATATCGCGCAGCCAGGAATCAAACCGGCAACCTTCTGATTAATAGCGTGATTCCCTAACGGCTCAGCCATCTGACTCTGGTAGATGAATTCAACACTGTCGGTATGTGGGATGGACATTCTGACAGTGTGAAAGGCTCTTGAACATCCCGTTCACCAAGATTTTGACCTGACTCTAACCCTGCGTTTGCCCCTTCAGGCCAAGAGGACGCTGAAAGCCCATAAGCTTCAGGAGGAGTTGGCCACAGGCAAGATGGTAGACCAAGCGGTGAGTCCTCTCAGACCAGTGGTTCTTAATCAGGGGTGTTAAATCAGGTTCCCTGAGGACAGGGTTAAGAACCACTGTCTCAGACACTTAGTTCTGAGTTATCTAGTTAGTACAAGGATATGGGTAATGTTTGTGTTTTTATTGTGATACGCATTCTATGTTATGTCTGCTTTATTGTGTGTGTGCTGATAAACGTTTCTCTGTCCCCAATAGAACTCCTCCAGAAACCAGTGGGGAGATGATGAACACACACAGGTATGTAACCTGCACTCCTCCATGGCTGACCTGTGTTATGCTGTGTTCACACCGAACACAAAGCAAATGTTTACTTACAAGTCTTCAGTGTTAATAAAGGCAATGGGATAATAGCTAGCTGTAGCTACCATACCATATTTGAGGTTATGGAACTCGGGTCCGTCTTGGCCCTATCTCCAGTGAGCGTCACTGCTGGATCAAATGTTTCTGTTCTGTCTGTGGGGCCCCTCCTCTGATCCTCTTCCCCCTTCCTGCCAGGAGCGTGAGCACAACAGTGAGGACGAGGATGAAGACAAGTACGCTGACGACATCGACATGCCCGGGCAGAACTTCGACTCCAAGAGACGCATCACAGTCAGAAACCTGCGAATCAGAGAAGACATCGCGAAGGTGAGCTGGGCGATGGGCAGGTCACATGATGATGATTTACATTTAGTCATTTAGCAAATGACTAAATGACTTACAGTAAGTACAGGGACATTCCCCCCGAGGCAAGTAGGGTGAAGTGCCTTGGCCAAGGACACAACATCATATGGCACTGCGGGGAATCGATCCGGCAACCTTCTGATTACTAGCCCGACTCCCTCACCGCTCAGCCATCTGACTCCCGTCATGATGATGATGATGATGATGTAGATGGTGTGGACTCTGGTTTGTATTATAATGTCCCCTGTCTGTTGTCCTCCAGTACCTGAGAAACTTGGACCCCAACTCTGCCTACTACGACCCCAAGACCCGCGCCATGAGGGAAAACCCATACTCCAACACGGGCATGAACCCAGACGAGTAGGTCTACCTCCATTTCACTAGGAATCTCCATCCATGTGTCCTGTAGATCCATGTTATGATCTGTTTACTGGACCTGGTCGGTTTTCCACCACTGAGTGGCTGTGTACTTTATTTGCTTAATGGATGAACGTGTACTGTGCTTCTTCACAGAGTGGGCTACGCTGGAGATAACTTTGTACGATATTCGGGAGACACCATCACCATGGCTCAGACACAATGTGAGTCCTCCAGCCTTCCGGTTCTTTCTTTCGCCGGTTCCTTCTCGGGACACGAGGAGGACGTGGTTTGATTTGTCTCCAGGACGTATCCATAGAGATAACATTTTCGAGCCAGGACTATTCTCGGTTCTGTTTTGAGAATAGGCCGTTGTGTTCCCATTTTCCCCAAATTCTGTTATGTAGTGGGATTCAGAATGTTCAGAAAGCTATGTCAGGATGTTACACAAAGAGCCGATGAGTCTCAGACTAATGCTTTTTCTCCCCTCCCTCTTCCTCTCCCCCTCTCTATCCTTTCCCCTGCTCCCATCCCAGTGTTTGCGTGGGAGGCCTATGACAAGGGCTCCGAGGTGCACCTGCAGGCCGACCCCACCAAACTGGAGCTGCTGCACCAGTCCTTCAAGGTCAAGAAGGAGGACTTCAAAGACCAGCAGAAGGAGACCATCCTCGAGAGGGTATGTGTGTGTGTGTGTGTGTGTGAGAAAGGGGAGATTAAGAGTGGAACAGCCATCCTGTAGAAGGGGGAGAAATAAACATTGAACACAAACAAAAACCAACTTAGCTCTGGCTTTCAGAGACAAGTCTCCCAGGTCTTTTCACGTGTGCGTGTCAGATGTTCCACGGCAGTGGTTTGCGGCTGCGCCCTCACCCGCCTGTCTCTCATCCTCCCCCAGTACGGCGGCGAGGAGCACCTGGACGCCCCCCCCAGAGAGCTGTTATTGGCCCAGACAGAGGACTACGTGGAGTACTCCCGCCACGGCGCCGTGCTGAAGGGCCAGGAGAAGGCCGTGGCGCGCTCCAAGTACGAGGAGGACGTGCTCGTCAACAACCACACGGTCAGTGGTTCTAGAACTAGGACGCAAGGGTTCCGGAACTGGGCGGGGTTCTTCTGTAACAGCAGGACATGTTAATAGAAGTGGCAAGAATGTGCGTCTAGAACAGCTGTGGAGCGACAAGCCTGGACGCTATTTTTCCTGACTCTCTCTCTACCTTGTTTCTGAACAGTGCATCTGGGGTTCGTTCTGGAGGGAAGGCTACTGGGGCTTCAAGTGCTGCCACTCCATGGTCAAACAGAGCTACTGCACCGGGCAGGCCGGGATACAGACTGCGGTAAGGACTGCAGAGGAATGGAGGACAAACGACACAAAAGATCTGTTACTGTCTGGTTCTAGAATGTCAGGACCAATTCTTTGAAAAAAAAAAAAATGAAAAAAAATACCTTTGTGTAGGAGGTTCTCCAAAACCAGATTATCGAAGCAACCAAATGACCTGTTTTGCTTAGGCTAGTCACAGAGGCTGAGGTGATTGACATGTCTCTCCACCTATAGACCAGCTCGGCATGTATTCCGTTTGAGGAGAGGCTGGAAGAGCCAGTGGAGGAAGAGGAGGAGGAGCCTAAGACTCTGCTGGAGGTAAGAACGAGATCCTGTTCCAGGTGGTGATCTTGACACTGAGCAGACTTCACCGTATTTGGTTGTCTGTTTTTGTTGATACCATAATATTAGGTTGTGTATATTTTTCATAATATCATAAGAAATAATCTGGTTGTTTAATGGTTGGCTTAAGCCCCTGATGGCATGCCTTGTAGCACCTTTTTGAGACTGTAACCATGGTTATGTAGATACACCGGGAGAAGATGAAGGACAAGAAGAAGAAGAAAAAGAGTAAGAAGAACAAGAAGAAGCACGACTCTGACAGCAGCGACTCTGAGGACGAGGAGAAGAAGAAAGAGAAGCTGAAGAAGGTAAACCTCCCCTTGAATTCTGAGTCCAGCTACCGTGTGTGTGAGACGGTGAGGGAGACGGTGAGGGACAGCGAGGGACCGCGCGAGAGAAAATGCACTTGTATTGAAAGAAGGGTGAGTAAACATCTGTTTGTGTACGTCCTCTACCAACCGTCTCTGTGCCCCCCCCCCCCTCCAGGCCCTGTTGGCGGAGGACAAGCGCCTGAAGCAGGTGGAGGTCCTGCTGCAGGTGGATGAGAGGAAGAGGCCCTACAACAGTCTGCTGGATGTGAAGGAGCCCACGGAGGAGGAGATGGAGGCCTTCAGGATGAAGCGCTGCCGGCCAGATGACCCCATGGCTAACTTCTTCAACTAGTGACACCACATGGATGGACAGACGGACTGACTGACTCTCTCTCTCACACACACACACACACACACACACACACACAGCGTACCTCTCCCCTTAACCACACAATACAGCTAGTCTACAACTGATTCCCCCTCAGTGTAACATGTATTTTCTTTCTTGAATCTGTGTCAGTGTCTGGGAAACTGGGCTTTCTGCCTTTAGATAGTCAACCACACTTTCAACCCCCACAGCAGATAAGGCGAGTCCAGTCAAAACCCAACCATGACTGCAACCTGTCATATCTCCTGGTTTGCTCTGTTCTGGGATCATTTTAGTGAACGTTTTTACAAAGTGGTCAAATATATTTTTCCGTGTTTGTAAATAACGGCGTAGGATGGCTTGTTAAACCCAGTTAATCTGATTTAAAGAGCTGATTCACATCTGTACACAGTGCCTGGCACAGTGCTATGGTTTTTGGTGGAATAAAAGCATTTTATAAGTAACTGGTTTTAAGTTCTTTCTTACATCATTGGTTTCCTCTGAAAAAGTTAAAGAATCTGAAAATGTCATCGTGCTCTTGTACACGCCCGCGTTAAAACCCTCAGAGCAAGCTGAAGGGAGGTGCGTTTGCCTCATGTCGAAAGCTCAAAGCAAATATACAGAATAGGACTGCAATTACTCGTCAATCAACAATGGCGTGTCACAATCTTTACCCTTTCAACCCCTCCTCGGGAAAGACGGTTGTTTATTTAATTGTTGAAGTCACAGCACGGCAGGCTCGGTGGGTTGGTGGGGAGACTAGCAGCCTCGCCCGCCAGCTGTAACTTTATTTATGGGGTTTTGTTGGCGCCAATCTCAACACATCTGGAAGTCCTTATTATTACACATCGATGTAAAGTTGTATGATAACTCGCTTTCATGTATTAAATCACCAGTGTGCATTAGTAATCACTAATCTAGAAGACATACTTGGTAGAACTGTATGGACAGGTCCATAATAACAGCATATTAAACTATTATTGATATCCTGTACTTAGTACACTGTCAGGCAGCGCAATGTCTTGTTACTTTGGCGTGGATGTAATTACATAATGGTGATGGTATTTGATGGCTGGATGAGCTGCTTCAACACAGCGCAAGGCGAGGGTGTAGCATAGCTTGCGCTGCAGATACCAGACATCGAACAGGATTTTTTCATTGCAAAGCACTTTAAAGATGACATTCAGACCTGAGTGACATTGGAGTAAAGGATTGTCATGTAAGCGGACACTTTGTAAGTTTGCAAGTCCTGTGCGTTGACAGAGTTGGGCGTGTTTGTTGTTTTAACACCAACTGGTGAAGTTATTTTTGTATAACTCGTAAAAAGTCGTTAAAAAAACATGCATACAAGATGCATATCGTGTAACTCTTTCATAATAATCTTTAAAACATTAACTTACACTAAACAACTGTCTGTTTTATGTATTAGGTTCTTATCTAAGCAACGTTGTGTCAACTGTTGTTGCTGTCATTTACAACAGAAACCTTCAAATGGTTTGCGTGTTAGTCATCGTGCGCGTTCAACGTATTGTTGTTACTCACAACAAATCACGCAAGTCAACTGACAGTAAAATGTCCAACGTAAAAATTATAAACATACCTGCTTTTGTCTTTTTGGTCCCCCCCCCCTTCCCCCCCCATTCTACTCTCAGTGTCACCATGCTCCAACCAATCCTGCTGCTGTGCTCAATAGTCTTCGCTTCCTCCCAGTCTACCTACCCCTTCTGGAAGAAAGGCCGTAACATTACCATCCATTCGTCCCGGTTGGTATGCAGCCTTCCTGGCCCCCAGGGGCCACCTGGACACCCTGGACCTCCTGGATCTCCAGGGCCTGTGGGTCCCATGGGCTCCCCAGGGAAGGATGGCCTAGACGGGGGCGATGGAGAGAAGGGGGAAAGGGGAGGCGGAGGTAAGATCAGTGTCACTCCGCACAGATCAGAGCGGTTCAAACACAGAGAGAAAATGCACAGTGGGGACTTTTAACACATTGATTATTCATGTTTTTTTCTTCCAGGGGAATCAGGGAGGCTAGGTAACCCAGGCAAGCCGGGCGTGAAGGGCCGAGAGGGGGTGGTGGGTAAGGCCGGGCCTCGGGGCCAGAAGGGGCCACGTGGGGCCCCTGGATTGGCGGGCTTAATGGGAGTCAAGGGGGAGGCAGGGGAGGTGGGTGAGGTGGGGGCGGCTGGAGGCTGTAACTGTGGGAGGGCAGCACGCTCGGCCTTCTCCGTGGCCATAACCAAGAGTTACCCCAAAGAGCGTCTGCCAATCAGGTTCAGTCGCATCCTGCTGAACGAGGGGGAGCACTATAACGCCACGAGCGGGAAATTTGTGTGTGCCGTTCCTGGGGTCTACTACTTCTCCTATGACGTCACTTTGTCCAACAAGCACTTGGCCATCGGGCTGGTCCACAATGGCCAGTACAAGATCAAGACGTTCGACGGCAACACGGGGAATCACGACGTAGCGTCCGGTTCCACCGTTCTCCGTCTGCAGCGCGAGGACCAGGTGTGGCTGCAGATCTTCTACTCAGAGCAGAACGGCCTGTTCTTCGACCCGTTCTGGACTGACAGCACTTTCACCGGGTTCCTTGTCTACGCAGACCAGTTCTTCCTGACAGAGGAGGAAGGGAAGGCCAACGCCGAAGATGCCAGCTTATTGGTTGATTGATAGATTTGTTGGTTGGTTTGGTTGAGTGATTGGTTTTAGTGGATGATTCTAAAAACAATAGGTGCGTTCGACTTCATGCAGCGCCGGCGTCGCCTGCAAC
This sequence comes from Hypomesus transpacificus, assembly GCF_021917145.1. Taxonomy (NCBI): domain Eukaryota; kingdom Metazoa; phylum Chordata; class Actinopteri; order Osmeriformes; family Osmeridae; genus Hypomesus; species Hypomesus transpacificus. Next base: position 3,512,505 of record NC_061060.1, read on the forward strand.
CGCCTGCAGCCCGGCTGACTTGAAGCAGCCAATGGCATTCTCAGATTCAAGGCAGCCAGCTGCAGCCGACTGTCGGTGCCGTTGGTGCTGCATGAAGTCGAACACACCTAATGACACTTTCAACTGAACTCATATCATGTATTACAACTTCCACTGTAGCAGACATCAATGAAATCATTATTATAATTCTAAAATTAGCATATGCATATTATTATTACATATTCCTAATGTATAATGTATAGCCTACCTAACCTGTGTTCATGTAGTGTACTTGCTCTGTCCATCAGTACAAGCGTTTGGCATGAATGAATCAAAACAGAGCACCTGTTCCAGAACGTACCACAGGGTGGCGATATTCTGGATGTCATTTGCAGCCCTGTCCATGGCCATTCTAGTTTTTCTCATGTACTAAAGAATATACAGACCTGCCGGATGGTTGCTGTTAAGAATTTTGATTACCGGCGTGGATTGGACATGTACACAAGTGAGTGAGAGAGGGAGTGAGAACCGGGCGCACTTAGAATAGTTCAAATGTGCAGATGACATGACAAGTAAGACTAATACGTTTTGTAAAGATTTGTGAATATGCATTTTAATTTTTATGTATAGTCTGTATTGCCCAACCATTCAGTTTCAGAAAAAAACCTAATACAGTAAATAATAAAGTATAGTCTACTTCCCCTTCTTAACTATTTATATACAACATAGGCTGCTATATGATATCCCCCGTATGAGTCTCTTGCAATTTCATGTTGACCTAGTCTAGTAAGATCACAATTGTGACAAAGGTGACAAACGGAAAGAACTACAATTCCCGTGCTCACACGTATGGTTCACGAGCCCGACCGCAACAGCAGCTGGCGTAGCCGAGGGTAGGCTACTTTGTTGGAACGGAGAGCGTTGGTAAACGGCTGTGGAAAATCAGTAGGAAAGTGTAAACAAAGGAAAACACCGGAATAAAACGCCGGTCGAAGAGTTATATAGCTGCGTCACAGTGCCACCGTGACAAGGGATTGAATATATGCTTTTCACCTGCAGCAAGGATAATATAAAAACTTCCCGAAGCGTAATTCTCACATTCAGGATGTCGGACTGAGACAAAGAGGTCTGGGTCATTCCCGTCGGAGCGGTGAGTGCGGCACATGCGATGTGGGCTTCAATGTAAAAGTTTATTGGAAAGCTGTTACCAGGAATCAACCAATCGGTTGTAGTATATTATGTTTGCATTGATAATCACTAGAAAAAAAGAATAATTTTCAGGGCCGCGAGACTGACCAAGTTTTAACGTCTAAGAACAGTAATTTTTGAAGCTGTCTCGTGGTGAAGAAAAGCGTATGAATGAGAAATAGTCAGCCAAATGTTTGCGTGGTCGAATATTTTTCTGACCGTCCCGTGACAATGTAGGTTAGCCAGGAAAGTAAGTTAATAGCATAGGAAGTTACTTGGAGAGCAGAACATTACACTTCTATCAATTGGAGCATTTGCGTTAGGCTATGATATGGCCATTTAAACTGGGCGAGAAACCAGCAGTACATGGGGAGACGTTGCTAGTCATTTAAATCACTAAATTACCCTATTATGACATGTGTCGAATAGTCTTTAGATAGCCCTACCTATGGTCGGCTTTGTTTTAGGTTGCTATACGTTATAGTTTCGATAGTTTATTTCGTTACCTCAATTGGTCGTCTTTTGAAACGTAAACTACAGTTTGTTTCGGCGTTGTTGAGGTCAGCTAGGAGTCTGAGCAAGAGCAGTTGGTCCCACCAGTCCGTGGTTCTTCTTCATTCGGCTGATTTTGTGGCGTGTCTGCAGGGTGTAACCTAATCATTGAAGCCTTCTCTGGACGGGAGAGATGGAGAGGGAGCTACAATGGTGGAAAGGACAGCTAGCCGCCGACATCCATCAGTCCCTCAGGATCAAGGTGAGACCAAACACGCATGTTTTAAATACAGGAAAAAATGAAACAAAGACAAAATATCCGTTTAGTGTTGTCTAAGCCTGTGGTCAAGTTGTGGCTGTCAACTGATAGACATAAACTCTATCTTTAGTCAACCACTCTGGCTAACAACGAAGCCTCGGATTATAACAACCCGTGGAGATCGTTTTTCTGATTCTGCAATACACAGGTTATGTGGTAATAGTGCTGTGTTGTACGCTACACAATGTGAGAACACTGCAAACTTGGGGACAGGGGAGCAGGCCTGTCTAGTTCTGAGCGAGCAGGAGAGCCCCTCTACCTGGTCACGTGGTTCTGGTGTTGACAGGCATGTTGCAGTGAGTAGATGTTTAGTAGCCTCCGTGGTGTGGTGGTAACCATAGAAGTGTCCGACATCACATTCATGGTGGTTAAGGAGTGGGTGTTTACAGGAAATATGAAGTGTGTTCTATCTGTACAGCCCAGACAAGACTGCCAGTAACCAGCCCAGTACTCGAATGGGAGACTACTGTGGTGTTGATGTGAAGCACAAGCCCTCAGATCTGATATAAGTCTTATCATCCGTTTAAAGATGATTTCATTCAGATTACACGGCCAAGGCTCATTAATTACCAAACGTCTTAATTAACCTCCCTGTGATCGTATTTCTCCCTGTGTGTCCCCTGATGCAAACATCTGTCACTGGGCTGGCAGCCTCATGCGCCAGGATGTTCAGACTAATGTGATTCCCTAGGAGGAGGGGAGATGTATGTGTACATGTGTGGTTGGGTTATATTTGCATTTGAGATAGGGACTATTGCTCAAAGAATGTCATATTATGAGTCAGTGTCTTTGTACTGATGTATGTAGTGTTGACTCATGTCTGTGTGTTTCTGACTCAGGGTGATATGTCAGTTAGCCTGGAAGTCTGTTTGCCTGCAGCCTCCTGCAAGCACACCCATAGGATCAAATTCCAGCCCTTCTAGAATCTTTAAAGAAAACATTTAGAACCTTAAAGTAGACATTCTAGAACCTTGAAGTAGACATCATAGAACCTAAAGACACTGGCGGTGTCTAAAAGGAATTTTAGACACTCGTTCCCAGTGGGAGGTGGAGAACGCGCGTGTGTGTGTGTGTGAGACCAGCGGGCCCCTGAAGTGGGACGTAGAGATAGCGGTGATGTGTGTTGAGCATGTGGCAAATTATCAGACATGCAAATCAGGAGGAGGAGGAGGCAGCTGTGGAATCCTTAATTAGGATGCAGTTCCTCTACCACAGCCCCCCCCCCCCACCCCACCCCACTCCTCTACCACAGGCCCCTCCCTGGTCCCCTCTCCCCCCATCGCTCCCAGACAGACATATGGATGGATGGAGGCTAGTGGCAGAGGTGGATGTTGTTCTACTTTTTAGGGAGGGGTGGGGGGGGGTAGTGGTCTTGGAGTCAGTGTTTGGTAGCTGCCCTCGGGCTTGGGGGGGGGCGGGGGGGAGGGAGGGAGGGGGGGTGGATTCAATTTAGGCTTAACTGACACCCATTGTTGCTGTGCCACAAACTAAACAAACTGATCTGAATCCAGGTCCCTGTGACCATAGCCTCGCCCAGGCCTCGCGGTCAGAATAGAGCAGGTATTCTAGCACATCCAGGGGTTCAGGTCTAAAGCTGTGACTGGGCAGAGCAGACCCCCAAACGACCCATATCACATCAGTTAAGAATGATGATGACAGATGAATGAACAGCAACTCCAAACTCTGGTTGTGGAAGAGAGGAGTGGATGAGCATTCTGGGATGTATGGAGACAACAGGATCAGAGACTGGCCACAGTTACAACCTTTATTTTGGCCTGGGGGTGTTTTTCTTTTTCTGTGTGTGTGTCTTTAAATATATTTTTTGTGTCTCTATTGAACTGAAGGACCCCAAAGTGATGGTATTTAAGATGATTAATTGAGCTCCAATCTGCTATATAATCCACATGAGAACAACCTGGGGCTTAGTTCTAACCCATGCTGTGGAATGTCACAAAATATATTTTGTGTTGTTTTGTTTTTTTTGCACAACAGAAACATTATGTGTTTTTGTTCTGGGTTTAGATCCACATACAAACAGGCTAAACTGTGGGTGTCACATGATTTAAGCACCGTGTTGCAAGAAACAACAAACCAAAAATAATCTCTTATAGTAGTCTATGGAGTTGTGTGTGTGTGTGTTGTGTGAGGTGCAGGCCCGTGTCTGTGGTTGGCTGGGCTCTGAGCGGATGACCTGCTGTGTCTGAGGGCTCTGAACCCACAGCAGATCAGTGAAGATGAACAAGACTGTAGCCCCCATATATTGTGCTGCTACAGACCCCATATATTCTACTACTGCTCCCCCCCCCCCTCCCTCCCCACCCCCCATTCTGCTTACCCGTGATCAGCTTGTATGAGTTCAAAAGAGACACCATCTCTCTCTCTTGGTACAACTAAGATCTGACAGCATGTTTAAAAGGGTGATAATGGATCCTACAAGGCTCAGTTAACAATAGCTGTTTTTAGGTCACCCATTGGCTGTCAGTGTTACGGCGTCTAAACTTGTGTGTTTGTGTGATAACTGGGGGGTAACATAGGAGTCAGATGGCTGAGTGGTTAGGCACTTGGGCTATTAATCAGAAGGTTGCCGGTTCAATTCCCGGCTGTGCAAAATGACATTGTGTCCTTGGGCAAGGCAATTCACCCTACTTCCCTCGGGGGGGGGAATGTCCCTGTACGCTCTGGATAAGAGCGTCTGCTAAATGACTTAACTGTAACTGTCCTCTCTAACCCTGCAGGAGCTGAAGCTGCCAGCGTACCGGGCCCACTCCCCCCAGATTGGGATGCGTCGCTACTTCGCTGACCTGCTGGCCATCCTGAGTAACCGCTACCAGCTGTGCCCCACTGCCCGGCACCTGGCCGTGTACCTGCTGGACCTGTTCATGGACCACTATGACGTGGCCGTCAAGCAGCTCTACGTCATCGCCCTGTCTTGCCTGCTGCTAGCCAGTGAGTCCCACACACACATCTGCACACACACATCTGCACACACACACACACACACACATCTGCGCACACACACACAAGGTCGGTAGCAGGAAGGCCCTGTTTCTAGTCCCACCCTCTATGCTTCCAAGTAATCACAGTTTACAGAGCTGGAGAAACTCATTTATGCTGTTGATACCCTGACGGTATCATTAGGCCTGTCTGTCAGCCTGTCTGTCTGTCTGTCAGCCTGTCTGTCTGTCAGCCTGTCTGTCTGTCAGCCTGTCTGTCTGTCTGTCAGCCTGTCTGTCTGTCTGTCAGCCTGTCTGTCTGTCTGTCAGCCTGTCTGTCTGTCAGCCTGACGTCAGTGTGGACTTGAGTGTCTAGTCAATGTGTCCATGCTTGTGTGTGTGCATGTGTATGGGCTGGTCTGGGTTCCCTATGTGTGTGTGTGTGTGTGTGTGCACCGTCTGGTTATTCACTGGCTGTGGTACATTAAACAGCACACAGCATCATGGGTAATTAGACTAATGATGTCGTCAAACTGGGTGTCTGGAGTAAGGTCTGCTCACAAGGGAGGGGAGCAGTGGGAGCTTGTATTTCTGTGTGTGTGTGTGCGTGTGAGAGTGTGTGTTTATTTCCATGGGTTTTGGAGTACTGTGTGTAAGAGGTCCTTTTAAAGGGGCAGATCACTTCGAATTATAAGACTCAAACAAAGCAAGCTGACTGCCTGGTTGGTCTGCTGGTTAGCTGGCTGGCTGACTAGTTGGCTGACTGACTGGCTGAGTGAGTGATTGGTAGGTTTGCTCTCTGATAAACTGGCTGCTCAGGCTTCCCTGTGGTCCTGATACCAGCTCTTTGACAGATAAACGGTCTTTGTTAGAATTCAACCGGCTTCCGTCTCACAGTATTTAATCACCCCCTCTATTGTACTTCCCCCACAGTCACTGTTTAATCCTGTTAACCTAGTAGTAAGCTGCCTCTCTGTCTCTCTCTCTGTCTCTCTCTCTCTCTCTCTGGCTTTACCAAACCTAACTTCATCTGGTGTTTTTATTGTGCGTTTACTGTCTCCCCGAGAGAACATCAGTCTTCCTGGTGTCTCCGGGCCAGTTGTCAGGCCATCGTGGCCAGCTAAGCAGCTATTGGTCACAGCTAATGAATGACATCATGGATACGTGAGTCATTGTCTGTCCTCTGGAAGGATCTCTCTGTACCCTAGGGGTGCCTAAGTCTCCCCCCAACCCCCCCCCCCCTCTCTCTCTGCCTCTCTCTCTCTGCCTCTCTCTCTCTGCCTCTCTCTCTCTGCCTCTCTCTCTCTTTCTCTGTCTCTATCTGCCTCTCCCTCTCTCTCTCCGCCTCTCTCTCTCTCTGCCTCTCTCTCTCTCTCTGCCTCTCTCTCTGCCTCTCTCTCTCTGCCTCTCTCTCTGCCTCTCTCTCTCCGCCTCTCTCTCTCCTCTCTGTCTGTCTTTCTCCCTGTAGGCAGACAGACACTTGTTGTGTGATTTGGTGTTTCTTGTCTTGGGAAGGCTAGTAAGTTGTTTGACTGGTTGAGACTGCTGTGTTGATTGTTGTGTTGTTGTCACTGACAGGATGTTGTCACTGTCAGGATGTTATGTATGTACTTAGTAACATTATCTTGAGGTGTGTGGGCTAGAGAGAGGGGAAAAAGAGCATCCCATCATTCTGTCACACAGAGGCTGGGGGCCTGGGGGGCTGGGGGCACCTGCCATATGCTGCCTGAGTCAGGCCCCAACAAAAGCCCTTCAGCACAGCAAAGGAGGGGGAGGAGGGAGTCAGTGTGTCTTTGGGACCCTCGTGTGTGTGTGTGTGTTCTCTGTCAGCAGTAATGATCATGCATATGAGATTCAAGATTTTCACTTTACTGTGACCAAATCTGGATAGATTTACTGTCCGGTTTCCCTGCCTGGTGACAGCAGTATATCAGTGTCCTCATCCTCAGGGGTGTGGATGGCTGCTCTCCTCTGTGATCCTGGGCTGGCTGACCCTCTCTGAGACTCTGTAACCATATCAACCTGGCAAGCTGCCTCAGCCAGGCCTTAGCTTCCTCTTTCTCTCCCTGCCTCCTCCTCTGCCCCCTGCACCCCCACTCACCCCCGAGTCTGTCTCTGGGGATGGGGGGTGCTGCTTCAAAGACCCTGATGTGAAACAGGATGGGGGAGGCTAGAGAGGGGTGGGGGCAGGGGGAAGAGGGGGGTGGTAGGTGTCATGCAAAGCAAGGATATGAACCCCCCCCCCCCCCCCTTGATGCACTCCCACCTCCCCGCCCCCCATATGTAGATTAACAAGGGCACTGCTCTGCCCCCCCTCCCATTCATGGACCTTGATGGTAATTCTGAGGGAATTATTCTGGGCACCATAATTAAAGAAATTAGACTGGGATTGTAAAGATGGATGAGCGACGTGTATAAGAGGCTGGGGCTATGGGGGCTACTGGGGCTACAGGCTGGTCTGGGTCTAGGGACAGGGAGATGGCCTCGTCTGAGGGGGTCATTAAGGGGGTTCATCGTGCTTGTGTTCCATCAGGCCTGGCTGTCAGCAGTGCTGAACATGAGCGATCCACTCATCAGGAACGGCAGCTATTGCAATTGACTTGTCCATGAAAAGGTAGAGTCTGCCTGTGGGGGGATGACCCCACCAACCCCCCCGCCCCCCCCCCCCCCCCCAGCTCCAAATCCCTTCCCACCCCGAGGCCTCGTCAGAAGACGCTCGACCCCTGATGTCGGGGGGAGGGGGGTGTGTGTGGGGGGGTCCAGGATTCTCCCTGGTCACCCAGGCATTAGCATTAAGGGTCAGGGGTCAGGGTGGGCTACATTGTCTGATCCGTCAGAGGCGATGGGGTTGACTGGGGGGGGGGTCTCTGTGACCAATTTCACACCCCCAGTGAAAGAAGAGCTGGCAAATTAAAGGAGTTCAGGAGAGCCGAGAGGAAATTCCTCCACAGCTGTCGACCGCCAGAGAGCGGAGGAGACAAAGGCAGAGGGAGAACAGAGGAGGAGTGTTAAATTCTTCTGCTTTTTAACATCATCTTGCTAATGACTTTGGTCGTGTTGGTGCAGATTGAACCCCACAAGCAGAGATCTTCCATCTGGAAACTCACACACTTATAGTTTGTCTCTTTCTCTCTCTTTCTGCCTCTTTCTCTCTTTCTGCCTCTTTCTCTCTCTTTCTGCCTCTCTTTCTCTCTCTCTCTGCCCTCTCTTTCTCTCTCTTTCTGCCTCTCTTTCTCTCTCTCTGCCCCTCTCTCTTTCTCTCTCTCTGCCTCTCTCTCTCTCTCCACCACCTGCAGTACACCTGGGGGAAATACTTCCTGTTCCTACCTTCACCTCTACCTTACCTGTGACCTTTCACCTCCCACCAGCAGCACTCCTGGGCCCGCATGTGTACACAGACACACACACACACACACTCTTCTTGTCGGTAGCTTCAACATCATTTCGTTCCCTATAGTCCCCGCAGGCTGAGCTCACCACTCAGGAATGCACCCTCTGTCTTTCTCAGCACTCAGCACCCTCTGTCTTTCTCAAGCTTTACCTGCGTTTTTCTCCCTCTCTTACTCTCTCCCGCTCGCCCTCTCTCACACGTTTGGAGCGGATATGTTTACGGGGCTTTAATATGTGTTCATTACTATGTTCAACGTTACATATAATCCCCTTAAAATACCAGGGGGAGCTTTGTAGAGAACAAGAGCGATGAGCGTGTTAATGCTGTTGCGTGCTCTCTGTGTGTTGGGCCAGCGTGAGCGTCGGGTCGTCCTCTCCCGCTACACCGGACGTGCGTGCTGGATCTCCCAGTACTGTGTGGCCCTCCTCTCCCTCCATCCTAGATCTCTGTTCCCTCTGGGCTAGATCTCCCAGTACTGTGGCCCTCCTGTCCCTCCAGCCTGGATCTCTGTTCCCTATGTGGGGGCTTTTGTCTCCATGTCTTGTCTGGCACAATGAGGACACTCCTCTGGTCTCTCTCTGCCAGGATCAAAGAGACTGGGGGGGGGGGGGGTGAGATCGGGGACTGGTGGGTTGGGGGGCGGGTGATTGCTGTTTATGATGGCGTCTGTGTAGACATGGTAGAACAGGAAGCTGAGCTGTAGACACAGAGGAAATTGGGCTGTGTGGACAATTCAGCCAGGCAGCCAGTCAGACACACAGAAAACCAGAGCGATATCTTAACTCCCCCTAGCCAAGCAACCAATCCGTCTGAACAGCAGCACGGTGTGTGTGTTGGCGTGTGTGCTTGGTGATTGCTTCCTGTTCTAGTGAGGAGACTCCATTACTACCAGTGTGCTAATTACTCCTCTGGCCCACTGTTATCTCTCTCTGTCTCCCCCTTTCTTCCTTCCCCCTCCCCCCTTTTATCTCCCTCCCTTTCCTCTCTCTCTCTGTCTCTTTCTCTATATTTTCTCCTTCTTTACCCCCCTCTCTGTGTCTGTGCCACCAGAGCGAGGCAGGAAGGCAGTGGTAAGTGTGTGTAAGCTGGGGCTTCCAGCGGTGTCATTGTCCAGGGTCGGCCTGGTAACCCAAGCTCATGGCTGTACTGGTTACTATAGGAACGGTGGTTGGTTGCAGCACGCTACAGTCCCTGAACAGCCAACAGTACAGATGTTGTTTGCATGCGTGCGTGTGTGTGTGCGCTGGTTCTTTGGCGCTAGCTTGTGCAGACATTCCTCAAAATTAAACCAAGTGTGTGAGTGTAGTGTGGGGGGGTGGGTGGGTGTTCTCTGTAGTCCAGTGTGGCAGTCCAGCTGAGGGGAAATTCTCCAGTTTCTACAGCAGACACATCAGTATACATAAGACAAGTCTACAGAGGCAGTCTATTTGTGTCAGTCTAAAATCAATCAATCCAAGAGATGAAACACCGTAAGTGCACCGATGGGTTGCCAGGTTTGGCAGCACTACACCATATTGCCCCCGGATAGTGCTGCTGCAGCAACTTTAAAGGACAAGAAATTCAGGGGTGTTTCTGGGCGGCTTGTGCTGGTGTAACCTGACTCCTCACCTCCCCCCCCCCTCTTCTAAAAGGAGAACGAGTAGGGCCTGTCACACAGACGTGAGGCCCCCACACTGTTGCCATGGGGAAGACGATGGCCCACGTGGGAGGGTGGAAGGAAGGAAAAGTGGTCGAGGTAAGAGAGGAAGAGAGAGGAGGAGAGAAGAAAGAAGGGTTAAGGGCGAGAGGTAGAGGTAAGAGAAAAGGAGAGGGGGGGCGAAAGGAGGGGGGAGAGCGTGGGAGGCTGCTTGGTGATTAGGCTGCAGCTGTGTGTGAAGGACTGAGGGCTCCATGGGGGTTGCTATGGGATGCAGAGTGGTGCCTGGAGAGACTCAGACATCAGAACAGGATGATGGCTGCCTAGTCACACACACACACACACACACACACACACACACACACACACACACTATGCCCACAATACTATAGTATGAAACACGCCATGACAAACCAAACTCTCTCCCCATCCCTCCCTCCCTCCCCCAGGTAAGTTTGAGGAGAAGGAGGACCGGGTCCCTAAGCTGGAGCAGCTCAACTCTCTGGGCTTCATGTGCAGCCTGAGCCTGGTCCTCAACAAGAAGGACCTGATCAAGATGGAGCTGCTTCTGCTGGAGACGTTTGGCTGGAACCTGTGCATGCCCACGCCCGCACACTTCATAGACTATTACCTGCAGGCCTCCGTCCAGGAGGGGGACCTGTACAACGGCTGGCCCCTCTCCTCGCTCTCCAAGACCAGGGCCTTCATGGACAAGTACACACACTACTTCCTGGAGGTGTCCCTGCAAGGTGAGGCGGAGGAGAGGGGGGATGGGGGGATGGGGGAGGAGAGGAGGGATGGAGGGATGGGGGAGAAGAGGATCGGGGGGGGTTGGAGGAGGAGGGATGGAGGGATGCGGGAGGGAGGGGTTGGAGGAGGAGGGATGGGGGGAGGGGCTGGAGGAGGAGGGATGGGGGAGGAGAGGATGGGGGGGGGTGGAGGAGGAGGGATGGGGGAGGAGAGGATGGGGGAGGAGAGGATGGGGGAGGAGAGGATGGATGGAGGGATGGGGGAGAAGAGGATGGGGGGGCTGGAGGAGGAGGGATGGAGGGATGCGGGAGGGAGGGGCTGGAGGAGGAGGGATGGGGGAGGAGAGGATGGGGGGGGTTCGGAGGAGGAGGGATGGGGGAGGAGGAGGGATGGGGGAGGAGAGGATTGGGGGGGGGGTTGGAGGAGGAGGGATGGGGGAGGAGAGGATGGGGGAGGAGAGGATGGAGGGGTTGGAGGAGGAGGGATGGGGGTGGGGAACTGGAGGAGGAAAGGAGATGTTGAGAAGAGGGTTTTTATTTATTTATTCTTTTGAGTTCTGTTAGATGTTGTGTCTTTGTTTGACACTTATTTTTCTATGTTTTGTGTGTGTCTGTCGGTTCTGTGTGTGTGTCTGTCTGTTCTGTGTGTGTGTGTGCGCTCCAGACCATGCCTTCCTGAGTTTCCGTCCCTCCCAGGTAGCAGCCTCCTGTGTGGCCTCGTCTCGTATCTGCCTGCAGGTGTCCCCCAGCTGGACCAGCGCTCTGCACCTCCTCACCGGCTACAGCTGGGACCACCTCTCCCAGTGCATCGAGCTCATGCTGCTGTAAGACGCACACACCTCTCTCTCTCCAGCCGCCGGGCTGCTCTTTGTTTCTCCTTTTTTCATCCTCTCCTTTCCCTCTCTTCATGTGCTCCCTTTCTCTCTCCTCCCTCCCTCTCTCCCCGTTAGCTCTGTCGTGTTGTTTGGAATCAGGTTCTAATCTCTCTCGCGTTCTCTCTCTGTGCTCCGCAGTGCCCACGACAACGACGTGAAAGAGGCCAACAAATCCAAGTCCACGCCTCCATCTCGCCCCTCGTCCGTCCAGCCCCTGCCCCAGGCCTCGCACCTTTCCCCGGCCTCCTCCACCGCCACCCCTCAGCACCTGCTCTTCCAGCCGGCAGTCTTCCCTCACCTCGCCCAGCACTCGCCCTCCCTCTCCCAGCTGCACGTGCTGAGCGAGGCCCAGGCTTTGGGGCCTGCGGTGGTCAGCATGTCCCAGGACTTCCTGCAGAGCCACAGGATGGGCCTGCTGACGGGGGCCTCCTCCATGGCTACCTCCGGAGGGGTGGGGGCCTTCCCCTCCTACCCTAGCCTGGCCTCGGGGCTCCAGCCCGGGCCTCGGGCGCTGCCCTTGCAGGCTCCTCTCTCGGTGCAGATGGCCCTGGAGCCTCGTCACTGCCTCAGCATGGCGTACAGCGGGGGGGGCTACCTGGCCGCCCACCCGGCCTTCGCCGCCAGCTGCTTCGACAGGTGACGCCAGGAGACGGAGAGAGACGGCAAGACGGGGCCGCGGGAGCTCCCGTCGTTCCTCCCTCCCCCTGTCCGGGCCGTCGCGGACCTCCTCTCTCTCTCCGTCGACACCCCCCCCTCTCCTCCGCCCCCCCGCGCCCTCCTCCGTCCGCCAGAGGCGCCTCAAACGCAAGCAGAGGTCGAGGGTCAGCGTCAACCCGGTAGAGGTCATCACCTTGACGTGACGTCGCTGGCGTCACGGCTAGCTGCTAACGCTAGCCGCTAACGCTAGCCGCTAACAGACTGTGAACACTCGGCCCCCAGCCCACAGGGACTGGGCACGGGCTGAGCACCAGAACCATGAACACACACTGAAGCTGAATAAGACTGGTTCAGTTCGGTTGCCACTGTTCTTACCACGGTGAGGGTGGAGAGGGATTGGACCTGAGCCAGGGTCCACTGTACCATGTAGCAACAGGGTTTATGTGGTAGCAGGACTCTCTGTTGAATACTGAAGGGTTAAGGGCCACCTCTGTCAATGGGGCCGAGAGCTCATTGTTCTCCTCACAGCAGGGTCAATCCTGTCTTGTGACATACCTGCTCTGTTTCCGGTCTGTACCACTACACCAGCCCTCATTCCTCCATCCCTCACTCCCTCTCTTCCAAAGTCTGCCCCTGGGGTGGAATTCTCACACCTGTGCGTGTGCGTGTGCGTGTGCGTGTGTGTGTGTGTGTGTGCGCGTGTGTGTGTGTCATTCACTCCCCCCTCCAAGCCCAGGCCCTCACAGAAGACCAAACAAAGCTTTGATGTTACTGCCTCTTCTCCTCTCCTCCACCCAGGAACTCTATCGCTGGGCTGAACCACAGGAAGGAGGGTGGGGGGTGAAGGGTGGAGGGGCGGGGGTGCCCCCCCGTCGGGGTACAGATGTAACTGCTGCTGCCTTCAGGCGCTCCGTCGAATCTGCGTCCACGAAGGCCTGCCAATGTTTACATGAACCACCATGTTTCAGGGACTTGAACAAGATTACTTGAATACGAAGACGATGCCATTGAAACTTGTCCTTAGCTTTTATTTATATTTAGTTTTTTTTGTTATACTCCTTGTTATGTTTTAATATTTTATTTTATATTTGTGTTTTTGATTTAGTGTAGCTTTATTATTCCGTTAGTACAAGTGTAAACATTCAAAGGTAGGCTTTAGGCCTGTTGTCCACCTCCTGTCTGTAGTGTAGATACCCACTGAATATCCACATTCACCTGTCCTCCCCTTTTGTCCGTTATTCACTGTGCTCTAATGAGGATGCTAATGGTGCAGCCTAGGGGGCCCTCTATCTGTCCTTCCTTTCCCTTTCTCTCTACTCTCTGGTGTCTCTCTCTAGAGCCTTTCTCTCTCTCTCTCTCTACTCTCTGGTGTCTCTCTCTCGAGCCTTTCTCTCTCGAGCCTTTCTCTCTCGAGCCTTTCTCTCTTTCTCTCTACTCTCTGGTGTCTCTCTCTCGAGCCTTTCTCTCTCTCTCTACTCTCTGGTGTCTCTCACTCTAGAGCCTTTCTCTCTGTCTCTCTCTACTCTCTGGTGTCTCTCACTCTAGAGCCTTGCTCTTTCTCTCTCTACTCTCTGGTGTCTCACTCTAGAGCCTTGCTCTCTCTCTCTCTATTCTCTGGTGTCTCTCACTCTAGAGCCTTTCTCTCATCTCTCTGGGAGCTCTTCACTGAGTTCAGTGAGGGAGCTGACATGCCGTCAGAGGATCAAAGCTGCTACTGACTGCTATGTCAGAGAGAGAGAGAGAGGGGGGGGGAGGGGAAGAGAGGGAAAGTAGGGAGATGAGGATGAGTGACCTTGGAGGTGAAACTTCGACATCTGCAGGCCCTCATCGGTAATTGCTTCCTAGATTCGCCGCGCTGCGATTCTCCATCTTCTACTTCCTGTCCAGGCTATAAATACTGCCAGATCCACGGTTCCAGGGTCACTCCGGTTACCATGGCGACGACTTCAGTCACACCCCTTTCCCCGTCTTGATTGGACGGGAGGGGTGGGGATTCTAGCCCAGTAGCATTCCAGCGTGAGGGGGGTCTGACGGTTTGATAGGCTTTGATGGGCGTACAGGAAATGGTGGTCTTGTTATCTCAGCCTTCAGGGAGCAGGGAGCCTGGGTGTCCTTGCCTCTTAAGCTTAAGCTGACAGAATGGAAGGCGATGAGTTAACAGCAGTGTGCTGCTATTGTGGAGCGATGAATCTGGGTTGAACCAGCGATAACCCTTTATAACACTATCCCTTTAGGATAACATTATCCTTTTAGTACAACACTAACCCTTTAGTACAACACTTCCCCTTTTACTAGTACACTGCCTCTGTAATAGAACACTGTCAGACTGTTAGTTTTGTCTCAGGGTTATTTATGTTGTCTGGAGCTACCAAATGTCCTATTCCTGACTGACCAATGAGTTGAAGTCAGTATTCACCACAGAGATGTCTGGAACTCTGTTCAGTCTCTGAGTTGACAACACTGTCCTCTCAGCACAGTGTTGCTTTAGTCAGCCTAGAGTGCCAAGTGGCTGGATAGGTGTCCTGGGCCATCGCACAACTGGAGCAGAGGGGGTGGGGGGGGGGAACGCATCTGTGCTAGACTAGAGTATCCGATCACAGATAAATAGCTAAGATGATTCCAAATAGGATTTGGACCCAGGTCTGTTGCCAGCTTTTCAGGGCTCTGTCCTGTATGCTACTGTGACACCGCCTGGAAGAAGCTACGCCTTCCTCACTGTGGTGACTTTGTACAGCCTCCCTTTGATTTGTTAATTCAGCATTATTGATGTTTATTATTATAATTTGTACCTTTTTTTAGTTTAGTCTTTTTTTTTTTCCATTATTGTATTTTTGCATATTCTGTTTAGAACATTTGTTGCTTAGGGTGTGAACAAATCCACGTCAGTCTGCTCTCCCCTCAACTGCGCACACACACACAAACACACGAGCAGCTCACTGAGGTCTCAAGGTGCAATAATGATAACTGTGAGACTGTTTTGGTTTCGTTAATGGATAAATCTTCCATCAGCCATCAAGGTCTGGTGACTTCACCCCGGGTCGTCTTTTTATAAGTTATTGTTGATGGTGTGACTTGATGATGTGCCCTGAGGAGGGTGATGAACACAGGGAATATGTTGCATATTGCAGCCAAACAAAGAGAAACATTTCCTTCTGTAATGTACCACGGCATTGTTCTATAGGCAGAAAGATGATGATGATGCAGTCACACCAGACTAGGCCCGTCGTCCACATGAAATGATGCCACAAACCCCTCACCTCTATTTTTGTAATATTGTTTTCTTTTCTTTTTTTCTAGGTTTGGTTGATATACCACTGAACGATAAAATAGTTTTTTATCAAAATGTGCCATGGGAATAAATGAACAAATACAAAAGAACAGCCTGAATGTTTTTTTTTTTTTGTGTGTGTAGCATGTGTGGTCTGCCCAATCCCAGCCTGAAAGGAAAACAGACAGACCTGGCTTTCATACAGACAGTGGTTAAGTAGTCATCTTGTTGTTAGTATGTTGACTATGATTCTCCTGATGGGCCATCGTGTCGGAGTACCGGCCCCCAGCCTCTGCTCCCCAGCCTCTACCCCCCAGCCTCTGCTCTCCAGCCTCTGCCCTCCAGCCTCTGCCTCCCAGCCTCTGCCTCCCAGCCTCTGCTCCCCAGCCTCTGCCCCCCAGCCTCTGTTCCACAGCCTCTGCCCTTAGCCTCTGCTCTCCAGCCTCTGCTCCCCAGCCTCTGCCCTCAGCCTCTGCTCCACAGCCTCTGCTCTCCAGCCTCTACCCCCCCAGCCTCTGCTCCACAGCCTCTGCCCCCCAGCCTCTGTTCCACACCCTCTGTTCCACAGCCTCTGCCCTTAGCCTCTGTCCGAGGGCTGGAGACAGTAAAGGTTCTTTGTTCAGGCTTTCGGTCTGCTGTGTCCAATGATGTGTTAAAGCATTTCTTCCTCCCTTTCCAGCTGATATGAAATGATTCGCAACATGAAGTGTTTCTAGCATCACCTGCCACTGAGAACCCCCTGACAAGAACGGACTACATTCTTTCATTTAGGGAATTTTTATTTCATTAAAATCATAATGAATATTCATGTTCACTCTGGTACCTTTCCACCCATTTTACCTCAGTGATTTCTCAGATGGTTGTTTTGTAGGAGTATTTGAACAGGTCCAGCTTGGCTAACTGTTGCCGTAGGTTACGGATCTCACACTACAATGCTCCTCCTCTATCTTCTTCCTTCTTTCCTCATGAATTGTAGCACGGTGGCCTGTAACATAGAGGCCTATTCATCCCTCTCACTCAGTGTTAATACAAACATTCTTTTTAACTTGTTCTCTCTCACACAAACACTGTCACCATGTCAGCTCTTATTTGACATGACATTATGCTTGTAAGTTGTCCCCTCCCCTCCCTCCCAACTCACCCTGCATGTCTCTGAGTGGGTCTCTGAGTGGACCCTGGTGTTCCACTGTGCTCTGGACAATCCAGCCTCTCTTTAGTGTGGCTCCTAGTGAGGGGGTCACTGTGGTGTTGAACAGGGCCCTGGCCAAGACCATCCCCGCATTTCCATGTGCTCTGAGAACCAGCCTTGTGTGAATTGAAGACAAAACCACTGGCTGCGATTTACATTTTAAACAGATGATATGCTGTGGCATGTTTTTTTCCAAACGTTTTAGTTCAACTGTTTTCCTTCCAGCTTGTTGTCTGCAGTGTTACTTGAACTCAGCATATACAGCTTCACGACTGTTTGGATTAACATATATAAAATAATGTGCTACTCTTTGTACTGTAGGCAATAGTTATGGCATATCTAGCTGTTACAGAGGTCAGAGGCACTGGAATCAACACCACTGTGAGAACTTAGAAGTGATTGGTGGATGAGTTTTCTTGGTCAGTGAGTGAAGAGGATTGTATTCTATCAGTCACACAAACCATCTGTGTGAGGGGATGGATGGAGATAGGAGAAGGGTCAGTGTCTTGATAATGGATCATTCTCTCCCCAGCTTGTGTTTCCAGGGCAGGGAGGGGGCTTAGCTAACTCGTTTGAATTTGTCTGCTGGGTGGAGAGGAAGAGGGAGGGTATTCATGGTCTCGTCACCCTGCCGTTGTGTTGGGGTGGTGTTGTCTGTATGCACGTGCTGAGGAACTGGCCCTCTGGTCAGCATGATCCCTGAGTATTGGCTGCTTAGTTCTCTAGAGAAAGTACAAACAACAATGGCAATTATTTATTTTTATTTTTTATTCACAGCAGTTTTACTCTAGTAAAGCAGTAAAGAAAATGTATGATGTGATTGCTGACATCAGGGACGATTAGATTTCCAGTTTTTGGTTAAGAAGCACAAAAATATTTGGGTGAGGGACAGTTAATTCTCCCAGCGTTAGCCTACAACCCGAACAGGCGGTAGATGTCGCTGTTTCAATCACATATCAAGCATTGAGATATCAGACACCCGCCCCCCAGTGGTGAGAATGTAGACCAACGGTTTTAGATTTGAATGCTGACTTTCTTCATGGTCGCTACTTTCTCCCCAGGTGGAGTGTAGTTCTAGAGTTGGGAGAGATGGTCAGTTAGGATGGAGTATAAAAAACAAGAACATGCCAACATGGTGTTCGATCATAACGAGACATGTTATCAATGTCAAACCAAATTGAGATTAAATGTAACAATGGAGAAAAATCTGTAATTATCTAACAATAGTTTTTTTGACTGTTAAAAGGAAAACAGTTATTGAATATTTACACTGAACACGGATAAGTCATGCTCACCTCAATTAGCTTTCCTTCAACTATCTGTGCTGTAAAGAGGAAGGCAGGAAACTGGACGATAAGTGCCCCCATCATGTAGGCGGGAATAGCCTGAACTAAGAAACAATAAGAGACAGATTATTTACTCTTTCCTCAATTATTCAAATGTTGAAAGTGCTCATCGTGAATTTCAGTACATACGGTACAATATTCACAGTGGTCTGAAGGTATTGGCACTAATAACGTTACGTTACACTTTATTCAGTCGGCACACATTCCGAAAATTCTATTACGAGAGCGGTGTCAATGCAGTGTGTTTGTAGGTCGGAAGGAAATGACCACGAGGACAGTATACAGACACATCTTAAACTTTCTTACCTTGAAAATCAACCCTCTTTTGGTGGTAAGCTCGCACTCCTTGCCAATTGTGAACTTGTTTGTCCAGTTTCTTGGACCTTGGGGCTGAGTCCAGGTGATTTCGATTCCGGTTTGAGACAGCTCCGTCCCCCTTTCCATGGTCTCGGGTTTACCTGAGCCTGCAAGAAAACAGCGTGTTCATTAGGAGACCTGGCGGATATACTCAAACTGACAGGACATGTTATACTCTCTTTCTTGTTTTAAATTATTTCCATTATCTGCGTGGAAAACCAGAAATGTTCTCCAACATTACAACACTATTCCTCGACAATGTCCAGGTGGAGTAAAGGTCCTTTGTATCTGTATCTGGTAAATAAAGACCTATGCAGGTGACAGCAGCTGATTACCCACCCATGGCATGGCCTCGTGGAACTCATCCCTCTAATCCACCGACTCCACTTCATACGTTCTCTTGAACATTGAAGAGCAGGAGCTGGTGAGGTTCAAGCTGAGAGGTGAAGATGCAGTTTAGGAAAAACAGCAAAAACAGTTGAAATGTGATCAGTTATGTTCCTGTTTCCCACAGGGAATGGTACCTGGGTGTTTCAACTGCTGCTCATCTGAGACAGTCTGTCTATTTAGATTGTGAGGGAAATTCCCGTTCTAATTTTGAATATTCACCTGGGTCTATTTGAAACCAGCATGGCAGGACAGATAAATACCAGTTGTTATTTCTCCTGGCCTGGATTTTTGTTGAATCATTTGTGTGTTTGAGGAGGGGAGGGCAGGAGCTGGTTGGGGCTGGGTGCTTCTACCACAGAAGTCAGGAGGTATAAAACATGGAGAGAACCACAGTTCTGCACCAGTCTGCGGAGACACATTGAGATCCCCATCTTCTCCTCCGACTAAGCTCCTCTAATCAGCCATGTCCTTCACCGGGAAATACCAGTGGTGAGAAAGGAGAACTTTGATGAGTATATGCAACTGCATGGTAGGTTATTTACTGATGTATAGTTTTGTTCTTGAATTTCTTGTGTTCTCAGATTGACTTTTTTTGTCACTGAAACAAAGAGAAAAATAAATCACACACCAAAACACAGTCCTGTGCTTTGCTGAAGTCCTATGTTTCACCTGGTCTTAGTATCAGTCCTGTGATCCCTTTCGTAGTGCTCACTAAGGACCTCGTCGAGAAGGGTATTGAGGACATGGTGACCGAGATCAACCAGAATGATGACTTCACCTTGACCAAACAGTTCAAGAACCGCAGCTGGACAAACGGCTTCACTGCCGGAGCACTGTGAGCTGACGTCTGTCAACCGTGTCAAGTTCATGGTAATTAATTATTCATTTGTAACCAATAATTACTTTGTGGACAGGAAGTTGTTTTTTACTACTGTGTTTGTGTTTATCAGACCACTTTATTTACCCTTCCATTTCCTGTATTTACTCCTCAACTTCCTATAAATAATCCATGAAGAAGGGAAGCTGAAAATCAAATATCTATTTGTACACCGCTGAAGTGAATGGTGACGAGCTGATCGAGGTGAGAGAGAGACAGAGAGACATTCAAAAAAGTAGAGAGCAAGAGTAGTGAGAGACTTAAAGATTGAGAGGAGATATACTCAAACAGGAGATATGTAACACTAAATGGCAAATGACAGAAATGTTTCACTCTGACCATCTCAACCTTCTGCTCCCCTCCCATACCAATACAACCTTCACCAAGAAAGGAAGTTCTATCTGTTACTACTACAGCAAGAGGATCTGAGTCACAAGGGCAGCCAGGCCCTTCTGCATTGGGGTGACATGCTAAATCTCCATCCTACCACTAGGGACAGTGTGATCATGTACCTCTGTGTTCCGCTGTAACAAAGCTGACTAAACGCACGAGAAATTACGTTTTCATCAGGCGCGGATTAATCATAGAGTTAATATAACTAGAGTAAGCTACTTTTGTCTTCCAAGATGGCGTCCCCATTCATTTCTATGAAAAGTGCCCAGTGGCGCAGTAAGGCGAGAGCGCGAGACTGGACGCGGCCATCTTTCCACTTCCGTGTCTTCCTGTCCAGCTTTAAACAGTGGCTCTTTTTTTCCCTTGCTCTGAGAGCTCATGTAAATCGGCTATCGGCCAAAGTGAACTTTTGTGCTCGTGCCCTGTTAGTATCCGCGAGCACATTTGCAAGTAACTTTCATTGACTAAGCAAAAAAATGGGTTGCTAGTTTACCCATTTCGGATTGGTTTCAAACTTAGCAAAAATCGGGAAAAATTCTTCCATAAAAAAGCTAGTAGTATGAGCCAGGTTCGAGAATCAAACAAAAATTATTTGGGGAGATAGTTTTGTAAATGTTGAATGGAGTTAATAGAATAAAAACGACCGGAAGAGTCGGAAACCTAACCGTACATGCAATACCACCTACATTCACCGGGGCTGTTGCTTCAAGCCGAGGGGCGAGGTGTGGGGGCTTGGGATTAATGCACAGGCTTTCCTAGGCTGCAGCATTAGGGCCCCACTTGTGCAAGGGGCCCCGGATTGGCCGGATTGTTTTTCAATATTTGAAATGTAGGCCTACTTAAGCGGGAACAAAATAAAGACCCCAATTGGCCCATAAGAAACATTTTCTTTTTTAATAAGCAAGTGATTGGGTAGATGTGACTTGTCACACCTGTCCAATCAGCTGCTGCTGGTCAATCATATTCATTAATCACTGCTATTGCTAGATGGCATAGTGGCAGAATGACCGAAAGAAGATATTAAAGTGGAGCACAAAAACGCAAAATACAAAGGTTAAAAGAACAACGTGACCAAGATATCCAGAAACAAATCCCGAAATTGAAAGGATACTTTAGGCTGCTGAATCTTCATCCAATCGAAGACAAGATCCACAGCAGAATGACTGCCAGCTAGCATCAGCATAGGTAATATTTCAGCGAATTTGGGAGTTAGTGGTATTGGTACTAGTGTGGTATTTGTACTTTTAAGGATCTGAATACTTCTTCCACCCCTGATGTTATGATTTTGCCTCAATAAAACATGGTGTTCTGCACTGATGCAGATGCTGTAGCCGACCTTTTGGTTAATAAAGTTAAAAGCAATTACCAGCTTGCAGTTGAACTGTGAATGCAGAGTATTCTGTTGCTTTGCTGTTCATAGTTACAGACCGTTCATAGTAATTGTTTTGAGGCTGTGGAGGCAAAGGGTTAAATCTGGTATTCTTTCTACTTAACGCTACATCTCTTATATACCTAAATTGAATATATACCTTCTTTGCTAAAGCTAGCTAGCTTCCGTTTTGCAAAAATAACTAACTCTGGTGGAAGCGTCGGAAATATTTAGAACTCAAGCGTCAGGGCTGATTCTAGCACTGTATGAATGTAAAGGAAACTCTGTAAAGTTGGCTGTCTCTGTGTGTGTATGTCAGTTCACCTTATTTGCATGTGGACCATTTCTAGTAAAGCACAATATTTAAGAGGGGGGGGGATCCACAATAAATGAATAGGACATTTATTCATGATACAAAGTTGGTTCATTATACAATCCGTCTGTTAACATATTTTTCATGAACCTAATTACTTCTGCATATTTAAGTCCAGTCAACAACTTCCAGTAGCTAGCAGTTAACAGTGGGGTGACCTGTTATTGGTCGATGAAAAAGAGCAAGAAGCCGTAGCTACAATCTTGAGTGTAGGGTTAAGAGAGAAATAGCTAAGAGTAAACAACCTGGTCTGGATATTAAAAGTCACGTTTCTAACTTCGCCGTAAGTTCTAGACCTGGGAATCATGCAATGATTACAGTAAATGTGTATTATTTGATCAATTTTGCTTAAACAAATTCAAGTCGAGTGTATGTGAGAAGGGAAGAGTTTCGCCTGAGTTCTGGAGTTCAGGGATCCGCTCGGGCAGGTTTGCCATTAGAAGCTACCGTCGGAAACGGCTGGGAGGGACATTTATATCCTCCTGTTGATCCTAGAGAACGTCACGCTCTTCTCTCCTTGGGTTACACAATGCTGTATTCGGGGAGAGAAGGAGAATAGCAGAAAGATAGGCATAGTTTGAGAGATTCCTGTTCAAATGTTGTCAGTGTGTGACCGCGAGTTAAAGAGGCGGTATGATGTATGGTATGGTACGGTATAATAGGGATAGTTAGGTTTAACTGCGTATACTCCGATTTGATCTTAATCTTGTCTCAGGTCAGAGGAGAAAGTACATAACTGACGATTGTCTACATTTACGCCAGATTCACACATTTCTTACCATGACCAGCTTTTCTCCATCCATCTCAGCTGTGAACACATACTCTGGAAACAGGATAGTAAGTTTGCCCCCATCCATGGTGGGGGTGGCCTAGGAGGGACAAACAGAGCAGTTAGTTGTATTTGTCAGCGTCCTGCGCGTTAGATTGGTGTTCTGCCTGTGAGGAAGTCAGGATTCAGCTGTACATTGCTTATGGGCTGCAGGTTGCATACAGCCCGACTGACATTTCCGATCACATATGGTTTATAACCTCTGATCTTTATAAAACAATTACAAGTAAAACATTTGTAGACAATATTTCCATATGACATAAAATATATATATATATTTAAAAAAAATGCTGTCTTACCCTAAACTTGGTTCCTAGCATAGTTTCCAGTTCAGTCTCTTGTCCGATGGTGAAAATATTGGTCCAGGTCCAGTTAGGGATCTTCTGGGTCCAGGTGAACTTCTGACCCTCCTGACTCACCTCACTCACAACCTTGTGGTCCGTTTTAGCATTTAGCAACCCTGCGAGTAAGCAATAAAAATTAAGCTAGGCTAGGCTAGACATGGTTGGGTTTAGATTAGAACGTTTTAAAAAAGATTTAGCTAATAAGTTCTCTGCTATACACAGTTTATGTTCAGTCGAAAAGATTGTTCATCTAGCTGGGTTTGAAGGTAAGATGTAAGCCTACCAATGGCTGCCAGGAACTCCTCGTAGTTCTGCTGGCTTTCCAGCTCGTATGTCCCAGAGAAGGCCATGGTGTGGTTGAAGGAAGACTGGTACTGAGAGAGGAGAGTGGGAGAGAGAGAGAAGAGAAGAGGTGTGGTAATGTCACACCCACACACAATCGCACACACACAATCGCACGCGCACACACGTTCGTTCTCAGGGATTCTGACTCAGCTACCGACTCACGCTACCACACACACACACACACACACACACACACACACACACATCTGAGGCACTGTAACACACACATGCACACACACACACACACATCTGAGGCACTGTAACACACGTATGCACACACACACACACATCTGAGGCACTGTAACACACGCATGCACACACACACACACACATCTGAGGCACTGTAACACACGCATGCACACACACACACACATCTGAGGCACTGTAACACACGCATGCACACACACACACACATCTGAGGCACTGTAACACACGCACACACACACACACACATCTGAGGCACTGTAACACACACATGCACACACACATCTGAGGCACTGTAACACACGCATGCACACACACACACACACACACACATCTGAGGCACTGTAACACACGCATGCACACACACACACACATCTGAGGCACTGTAACACACGCATGCACACACACACACACACACACACATCTGAGGCACTGTAACACACGCATGCACACACACACACACACATCTGAGGCACTGTAACACACGCATGCACACACACACACACACATCTGAGGCACTGTAACACACGCATGCACACACACACACACACACATCTGTGGCACTGTAACACACGCATGCATACACACACACATATGTGGCACTGTAACACACGCATGCACACACACACACACACATCTGAGGCACTGTAACACACGCATGCACACACACACACATCTGAGGCACTGTAACACACGCATGCACACACACACACACATCTGTGGCACTGTAACACACGCATGCACACACACACACATCTGAGGCACTGTAACACACGCATGCACACACACCCCGGGGCCCCAGAAGGAAGTGTCTTCTGACGTCCTGTGACGAAGGGCTACAAGTATGCAGCTTCAGGTCTGGTTCTGCCCCAGCCATCAGCGTTACTTTCCTGATAGAGCTGCATTGTTGAGTGTTGCACAGGGAACTGTTGCTTCATTCCTTCAGTTCACCCTCAGGTACTGTTGTTTTAATAAACGTGTGACTATATGCGGGTCAATGCCATGGGATTTGAACACTACACAGGAGGTTACATGTTGGGGCAGGTCGATCTTCTGTTTGATTTCCAAAACCAGACCTAAACTTGATTGATAATTCATTGCAGATTGTGTATTAGAATATAATACCCCCCCCCCCCCCCCCCCCCTCCAAAAAAGTTGTTGCAAATGATTACAAACACCAGATACCATATTGTGTAGGATGTTACACAGTAAACTTTAAACTCTTGGCAACTGACACACATTTCCGAACCTGGCTTAATTCCAGTTCTGAGGCTCACCACTGGAGATGAGACAGTTATTTATGAGGTTCAGATAAATGGAACTTGACAGTCAGGGAAATCAAAATCCTCTTAGATGTTTTCACCATAGCCTGAAACGCCCCAGGGATAAGAATGACAAGTTTCTTGTTGAATTACAGCAGATAAACTAAATATATTGCTTCGAAAGTCTTCCCCTGGAATGGGCCGGATCTAAAAATAGCTGTAGAGATATTTTCTTTGCAGGGATCATGCCCAGCAGAACCAGCTCAAACACCATGTCTTACGATGCTCAGGTGATGGATCTGAAAACAGTTCCAAGGTGTCGTCAGCTCCCCTTCCTCCTCTCCTCACCTTCCCCTCCTTCTCTCCTCTCCCCACCATCCCTCTTTCCCTTCCCCTCTCGCCTCACCATCCATCCATCCTCTCTCCCCTTCCTCCCCTCCTCCCCCTCTCCTCACCTTCCCCTCCTTCTCTCCTCTCCCCACCATCCCTCTTTCCCTTCCCCTCTCGCCTCACCATCCATCCATCCTCTCTCCCCTTCCTCCCCTCCTCCCCCTCTCCTCACCTCCTCCTCTTCCTGCTCCCCCTGACTCAATGACTCAGCATTCTTGCATAATTCTTGTGCTTTTTTTTATTTCTTACCTTGAATCAATTCAAGTAAAAGTTGTATTAAAATTGTATTTATTCAAATGAATACAAAGTAAACAAAGTTCGTTGAATCAATTTGAGATGGTCGCAGGGTCAACGGTTGCCTGAGCTTCCCTGCCATTGCGCAAGGATTCCAGACACGCCCCCAACTTCCTTCCCGGCATGGCACTCCCCAAGATGGAGGTGAAGGCGCATCGGAACTGTCTGTTGAAGGAGGCGTAGAGGAAGGGGTTGAGGGAGGAGTTGGCGTAGCCCAGCCACAGGAAAGCCTCCAGGAGGACTGGGCTGACGCTGTAGCCCCACAGAGGGTGAACCATGTTGACCGTGAAGAATGGGAGCCAACAGAGCAGGAAGACCCCCATTATCAGACCCAGCATCTGGGCTGCCTTCCTTGCCTTTCTCATGGAGTTCTGATGGCCATGCCTGGAAAGAACCAGATGAAACCTGTGGATTGAGGCCTGAAAGTGCCCAGATTGATGACCCGGCACGGAGGGTTCTTCTTGGTCGCCACTTGGAGGCCCTTGGTGAAGCCTGGGTCTTGAGTCATGGAGCTGCCCAGCCTTGTGCTCCATGGCGTGGATCCAACTCGCCTGGCGCTTGGCAGCCAGGAAGATCCTCCCGTATGCGAAGATCATGAATCCGACGGGGATGAAGAAGGAAAGGGTAGAGGAGGTGACGGCATAGGGGGTGTAGAAGGCGGCCAGGCAGAACTGCCGGCGCTTGTGTTCATGGAGACCGCAGTACCAGCCTGGGCCTGCAGGGCCGGAGTACATGCCCAGGAAGACGCAGAGCGAGGAGATGAGGAGAGGAAGAATCCAGCTGAGGAGCAGCAGCAGGATCACCCGTCGGCGCGCCATGCGGGCGGGGTAGTGCAGCGGGTCGCACACCGCCAGGTAACGATCCAACGCCACGCAGCTCAGGTTGAAGATGGACGACGTGCACAGCGTCACGTCCAACAGGAAGTGGGCGGTGCAGAACGTCCTGCCGAAATGCCAGTGGTCCACGGAGCGCGCCAGGCTGAACGGCATCACCAGCACGGCGACCAGAAAGTCCGCCATGGCCAGGGAGACCATGAAGGCGTTGGTGGGAGTCCTGAGCTTCCGGAAGCACACCACGGAAACGGCGATGAGGAGGTTGCCGAGGACGGCGAAGATGGGGATGGGGAGGAGGAGGAAGGTAATGCAGACCCTGGCTGAGGTGCTGTGGAACAGGGACGTGGAGCTGCTCTCGAGAGGAAGGCTGTGGTTGTCCGATAAGTTGTTGTAGGCGGGGAGACACAACATAGTGACAGGAAACACCGGTCATTCACTTCCATAAAGACTGGCTAGAGGTGTCAATACATCCCCGACCAAGGAAAAGTTCAGATGGGTTACGGAGGTTTTTATCGCAATGTTAAGTGTAGCAGAATCCTTTTCACATAAAGGGTTCCACCTCGACGACTGGGGTAACTCTTCAGTAAGTCAGCTCAGTCCTGGCCCAAAAGTACATATGTCACCAAGTCCTTCACTGTCTACTGTGCTGACTCCTTCACTCTTTTCTTGACTGCACAGTGGTCCTTGTAGATTTATAGAGGAGGCTGTGTGCTCAGAAGTATAACACCCTCTTCTCCTTGCAAACTAGTCTCTCTGCAGACGAGTCTCTCTCCACAACGACAGAACATGCAGTAGTCTGGGAGACAAAGAGGAGACAAGCACGGCCTCTGTGCTGTGACAACACGATAAGCCATCTGTCTCCTCACAGGAACCCGCCCACACCTTGTAACACACACACACACACACACCACCTCTGGGTGTCCATGGACAGTCACACCTTCCCTGGTCAACCATTAACCTGTGGCTGGCTGCTGTGAAGCAGATGCGCAGCACTGCAGTCTCAGCTCACATCGACCCAGTCTGCCTCACTGGGTCGTAAAGTTGAGCCTGTCCATCCCAACCTCCCTAACCCCCTCCCTCCCTCCCCTGCCCTCCCTCCCTCTCCACCTCCCCCAGGCCTCTCTGGGGTGTTTGTTTTCAGCCTTTTCCTCACGTCCACTTCATCTGGATCGCTGGAGCAGGGTCCGCTGTTTGCCTTGACAACAGGTGATCAGGAGGAATGGAACACAGATGTCTCATCACTGCCCTCCTTTGTTTAATGGCCTTGTTAACAGGTTGAGCTTGATGATTCAGAGTGACACTCTTGTGAGCCCATCGCCTGGTAACCGGTTTACGCAAGTGTTGCCACACTTGAGGCACGTAACGCATTTGTTGTCATAGTTGTGTTGTGTAAAGTCTATGTGTTCTGTAATTTGTGAGTTATTTCGACTCCTTCAGATCGCAACACGCCACTGTAGCCACTAAACCCAAGGAGTCATGATAGGAATCAGGTTATACTTTATTTACCCAAACATATTATGCATAAACATACAGAGTGACAGTGACACAACACAATATCATCTCCCATTTCACAAAACGTGTTACACGATCACTTTCCTTAGTTGACTCATTTAACCTCTTCCTCCTAAACTGTGGTACTCAGGAATCTTGTCAGAACCAGTACTGTCTAGGTATATACATGCATCTGTTTCTCACTGAAACCCAATCCGCTCACAGTATGTGTGGTTAATCCCTGCTGATTCGCTGGCTTAACTCCATCCTGGGAGACCTCTGGGAAATGTAGTCTGTTTGATGTTGTGGCAAGGTTGTCTCTGCCTCTGCTCTGCTGTGGGACCAGCATGAGTCTCCTCATGTCTCTCCATTTCCATTCAAATCCCTGTCAGGAACGACTTAACTGGAACATAAATCTCAGTTTGAGATTCAGATCTTTTGTCCATTTGGAACCCCATGAGGACGATCTCCTGAAGGACTGAAACGTCTCCAAACTCGGCAAAGCTCAGAGTCACACACTCTCCGGAATGCCCTTCCCGCTCTCCCCCGCCTCCCTGCCCCCAGCCTGTCCGAAGGTGAACACGAACCCCCCGTCCCTGGCCCTCCTCCCCCCCACCTCCCCCCTCAACGTCCCCTGCTGGCAGTCAGTGGGAGCCCCCGGCAGGAGGGTGGGAGAGGGGGAGGTGGGAGGGGGAGGGGAGGATGTGCTCCTCCCCCAGATGAACAGCGCGTCCCCCTCGGGGCAGGTGGCCAGCCCCTTGGCCAGGTACCCTGGGCTGGGGCTGGGGGAGGCGGCGGGGGAGGAGTGTATGGTGCGCTGGCTCCCGTTCAGACACCCGGAGGCGTGCTCGGTGGAGCACTTGCGGGAGTGTCCGGAGGACTGCAGGTGGGACGAGCGGTACTGGTAGGCCCTCCAGCCTGGGCGTTTCCTGCGGTGACACTGGCAGCGCAGGATGCGAATGAAGGCCAGTTTGAACTCGCGGCTGTAGCAGGGGTAGATGATGGGGTTCAGGCAGCTGTTGAAGTAGCCCAGCCAGAAGATCACCTTGAACAGGGTCTCTGGTGGTCGTAAGCTCGCATTGAAGGACCCTGGAGGCACAAGAAGACCATGAACATGTTAGCGTTGGGGATTTATTTGTAAGTATGTTTGAGTTATTTTATACATCATCTAACCTTGTCGTTTTTGTTGGTTATAATGTTCAACACGAGGACAGTGTTTTGAGTGTAATTTTAGTGCATCTTTACATCATGCAGTCCTTAGTGTTCTTATTCAACTCTGCAAGTTCTCACTGTGTCCAGCAGGTGGCAGCACAACGTAATTCTATTCCTCCTGTGAGCCTCGTAAAGCACACTGACAGCTTTGAGATGTTCAGGTTGGTTTGAGATATATAAAACAACAAATTGAAGGACATTTCCAACAAAACAAACTCAGTAGAAATACCAGATAAACAAATCTGGGAAAGACGAGCTATCCCCTTTTTCTCAGTTACAAGACAGCAGCCCAGTGGGGCTTGTGGCTGTACTGTTTGTGACAGTTCTTGTAACAACATTAACAGATGACCTGGCATTCCTGAAACCCATCAACCCACTCACAGCAAGTGTCTTAAGGGGGAAGTCAGATCTGCTAAGGGCTTTAAGTTACAGAACCTCATTAAAGGTTATGCTTCTGAAGTCCTAGGATCAAACATCCCATTAAGAGGATTTTCCCCCGGAGAGACCCCTTATCTGTAACCTAGCAGACCTCCGCTGAGTGACTTGGAGGCTGGGTTCATGGAGAGCACTATGGAGAGAGGGGACGAGAGAAAGGGAGAGAGAGAGAGAGGGAGAGAGATGGAGAGAGAGAGGGGGCGAGAGAGGGAGAGAGAGGGAGAGGGAGAGAAAGAGATGGAGTGAGATAGAGGGGGCGAGAGAGGGAGAGAGAGGATGGAAAGCGATGGAAAGCGGCAGAGGGATGGGTATCTAGATATGTCACAGGTGTCATTTTAAGTCTCTTTTGTTCCATCTGCCTCTCTCTCCCTCCATCTCTCGTTTCCCCCCCCACCCTCCTGGGGGCTGACTGGAGGCATTGTTGATGAGAGGAGAGCCAATCTGAGGAGCTGCATCTCAGGAATGAACGAAGGATTAACACAGGAAGTGTGTGTGTGTGGGAGACAGAGAATGTTGGGGGAGTCTGGGGGAGTTGGTGTGTGTCTGGGACGGGTTACATATTTGTATTTGGTGTGTATTGACTGTGTGTGGTGGGAGAGAGAGAAAGAAAGGACAGAAATAAATAACAGACAGATATAGAGAGTAATAGAGAAGAGAGGTAAAAAGAGAGAGAAGAGAGAAAGTGTGAGGGTGTGGTCTCCAAGGACCCCAATCCCATTCCTGTCGGGTGGTGAGCGCTCTGTAATCCTCCCAGTCATGTGTTAGAAGTCAGTCAAGTGGAGCTACTGCTACTGCCTGCCTCAGAACAGACAGATAACTCACCCTCTTCATCAGGTCTGGACTGTTATTATTATTTATTTTTGCATTATGCCGCGGCCGTTTGGGAAATCTCCCGACGGCCAGTCCGACCCTGCTCCTTATAGACACTGTCCATGACAGGTTGATTCAGCCACTTGTACATAAAGCTGGTATAGGTGGAGAGGAGAGACAAGAGAGAGAGAGGGGGCCCTACACTTCAATGCTGTTCTGCATTCTAAGCAGAGGCTTCACTCCTGGGTTGCGTAACCCTATTGACTGTGGGGTGGTAGTGTTTAGGGGTGAAAGTGGCATGTGAAAATACCAGGACTAGAAACCGGACACATCCATCTTCATGCAACGCCAAAACACATACACTAGGAACGTTCTCTGTCTGCAACAGTGAGGCTGGCGCGCGCGCACACACACACACACAACCCCTGAGTCTTTATTTTGCTGTCTCTCCCTTTCTCTAGGGTCTAGGTTTCTGTTTTCCCCTCTCACTCTCCCTCCATCCCTGCCTTCCTACCCTCCCTCCCTCTCCCTCGTTCTGGCCCAGGTCAGGACCTGGACGGCACCCCGCCAGGGCACCAGTGTGCTGGGAGAGTACCAGTGTGAGCTGGGAAGCTGAACGTCCTCCAGAGGGCCTGGATGTGACTGGCAGCTTACCCAGCCAGGGCCAGCCAGGGCTGGGCAAGGGCAAACACAGCTGTGTGCCCCCTGGGTCTGCCTCTAACCTCAGAGCCCTCCAGGGACAGGGTCATGGACCACTGGGCTGGGTGTGCGTGCTTGTTTTCGTATAGCCAAAATATATAAATATAAAAGCTTGTGTTTGTGCATGCGTGTACGAGTGTGTGGGTGTATCTGTGTGGGTGCACACTCATACACAGATATATGGTTAGGGTTGGTTGGTAGACGGTGTGTCGCTGATAAATATTTGTGAACTACTGGTTAAGAACCTTGGACAAGCTCTCCTGAAAGTCTGTGTGCTTTCATAGAGTCCCACCACAACACAGGCAGCATGCAGACGGAGGGCTCAGAGCAGCTGAAGGATCCAGGAATCCATCCCTCTTCGTGACCCAAACTCTGCCCCCTGAAGGCTCGCATGGCGGCACTACCAGAAGGTCATGTTTGGACCTTGCTGGTACAGGTATGTCTACTACAGGCTGCTGTTAAGGTTGGAGTTGTGGTGTCTTGCTGGTCCTGGACTTATGTATGTATAGAAGCTGTCAGCCAGTCTGAACTAGTGATTTACCTTCAACAGCGCCTCAACAAAAACAAACTTCTCTGTAGACTAACAACACACACACTTCCCTGAACAGAGACGCATACACTTTTCTGTAACATCGCAGACAGCTTCCTTTGTTTAAGTGCATTTTGGGCAGCTTTGTACAGTTGTGTCTCTATCACAATGTTTATGTTGAGTGTCAACAGCCCCAACTGTGTTGTTTGCCAAGGAAGTGGGAGGATAGCAGGATGGCAGGAGGACAAAAGAACAGGGGGAGGAGAGGGAGGAGAGGCATGGGGGGGTGCAGAGGGAGAAGGAGGAGAGGGAGGTTGACTATTGTTTCTTCTCTGATCCCTACTTCTGTGAAAAATGTGTTTCGCACCCAGAAGAAAAACACACAGCACATCATTCGGTTGCACAACACACACGCTTGCACGTGCGCGCTCGCACACAATGCAGGGACATCTTAAGGAAGCCACACATCCTGTTATTCTCACCCATTTTAAACAACTGAATCAATCGTAATTTACACTCTCTTCCGAGCGTACAGTCACATCCAGATGTGATTAAAGCACCGGGATGTTCTAAGATGGAAGAGTGTGGCGTAATACCTTCATGGAGAAACATGGGATGAAGTTTTTCCCTGTCCTTTTACACTGTTACACCCCAGCTTACCCTGTGGGTGCCCCCTACCCCCGGATCCCATCCCAGCTCTACCCTCCATCCCTCCAGCCTTCGCTCCAACACTTAGCACTCTCATTACTCTTCCCTTCCGGACACCATTTCAATTACCCTCAGAGAAGCAGGGCCAGTGGCCTCACTACACCAGCACTGCACACACATGTATACACACACACACATACACACACTTGCCCACAGAGCTAGAAACACACAGAGTAGCAGCGGTTGTGAGTGTGTGCCATGTTTGGGCACGCAGCCAGCTCAGTCTATAAATGAGGAGCTTTCACGGGACATTAGAGCTGCCACAGGGTGTTAAAGTGTTGAGGAAACACACACACTGTTACACAGCCTGATACACACACATACATGGAATCGCTGACACACACACACATGAATACATACTCACTCACACACAGCACCAGGGGCAACACTGAAAGAGGAGAAGAAACACCATTATCCCTGCAGGGTGGATCCCCTCCCTGTGAGATAACACTGGAGGGATTCAGAAGTGTGTGTGTGGCTGTGTGTGTGTGTGTGTAAATATATCTCAGCGGAGAGGGAAGGCAGCGCTGAGACAGAAGTTCTAGAAAGTACAACTGAAGCTGCCATTAATGTGTGTGACTGAGATGAACAGGTCTCTCTCTCTCTCACTCACACTCACACTCACACACAAACCCACCTTCACACTTCACACACATACAGGGTAGTGTAGGTAGGTATGGTTGTGTACTGTTGTGGTGTTCCATACAAGTTTGTTAGCCTGAAAAACATGACACAGGCCTCCAGCAAGACCCTGGGCTCATCTGCTGATTAGATTTATATAAACAGGATCCAGCCTCCACATTCTCTCATTCTCTTTTCCTCCTCCTCTTCCTCCCTCGCCTCTCCATTTCTACTCCTTCTTCTGCATCTCCTCGCTCATCTTCCTCCCCCCACCTCTGCCTTCCTCCTCCTCACTCATCCTCTTCACCTTCCTCCTACCCCTCCTCTTTCTCTCCACCCTCCCTGCTTCCTTCTCCGTCCTCCTCCTCTTCCTGATAGAACACTGTCGAACCCTGGTCCAGATCTCCAGAACTTTCCCAGAGTTCAGTTCTCTCTGGTATCTCATTAAGTGTTCCTCAGGGCTGAGGAATCTCCTGCTGTACGACCTTACATCGCGACCTTGTCCTGCTAAGGAACGAAAGCTATGTATCTAAAATAATATGCTACCATGAGTTTGTGTGTGTGTGTGCATGGATCTGTGGTGCGTGCTTGCGTAAATGGAAGATGTATGTGTGTATGAGTGCATGTGTATGCATGTGTGTGTGCGTATGTCTATAAGTGTGTGTGTGTGTGTGCATGTGTGTGTGTGTGCATGTGTATGTATGTGTGTGTGCATGTGTATGTATGTGTGTGTGTGTAGATGGACGTGTGTGTTTGGTGAGGCTCGGCGGCAGGCCAGGGGCCGATCTTCACATTCCCACACAACTTACTCAAACACACAATCACAGGCTTTTTAGGGATAGTCGATTACTGAGAAAAGCAGGGTTGAATGAGGACGCACATTAGTAGACTAGAAAAAGGGTTCCAAAGGCTTTCAGGACTTTTTCCTTGTCTTCCTTGAGGGTTTAGGTTGGTTGAGGGGCAGTTCTATGGGTGCATGTGAAGCCCTCTGTGACACTGCTTTCGTGTAAAAAAGGGCTATACAAATAAATTTGATTTGATTTCAAATACTACGGATGCACATGAGAGCCCATACAAAGAGGCCGAAGGCAATATTGCTGAGTATATATGCTGAGTCCATATTTTGAGATAAATAAACTGGATGAGGAGTAGAGCTGTGTGTGGGCAGCCCTGCCCAGGTGAGGAGCCCTTAGGGGGGAGTGGAGGGGGAGGCACATCTCCCTGGTCTGGAGAAATCTATAAATAAATATAAATAAATATTGATGTTATCTTTTACACCCCTCCCTCTTCCTCCTCCTCACCAAAGCACACCCGTCACCCTCAGCAACTAAACAGCAAACACACGTTGCACAAGACTTCCATCTGAGCTGGATTTAGTTTCAC
Source organism: Hypomesus transpacificus (assembly GCF_021917145.1). Classification (NCBI taxonomy): domain Eukaryota; kingdom Metazoa; phylum Chordata; class Actinopteri; order Osmeriformes; family Osmeridae; genus Hypomesus; species Hypomesus transpacificus. The sequence goes on from NC_061060.1 coordinate 3,546,675, forward strand.
ACGTGTGTGTGTTCTGAGAGACTTGATCAGAACCAGACCACAGCAGAACAGGGCTGGGAGTGTCCCCTGTTCTGTTCTCTAGGTCTAGTAAATGCATGCATTTTGTTTCTTTTACTGCAGAAATTCAGTACAAAAATAGATGACCCATCTCAGAGTAGCTTTATAGAATGTTTGATTTATGAAAACAGAAGCCATAGAACAGCTGCAGTAAATGCCTGCAACATCACATTACTGCAAGATAACAGTAATATGCAATATAGTTGCCATTTACAGTATTTCAGTTACCCTAACTCTGGCCTTTCTCTGAGCGCCACCACGCATTCTAACTCCTCTCCATCTCCCTTGCCCATTACCCACTCCTCTCTCTTGTCCTGGTACTTGTCTTCCTTTCCTCTCCCTCGTGCAGGAAATATTCTTACTTTCTTCGTGTTGCTCAATATTGTTCTTTTTCCACACAAGATCAGCCCAAAGAGGTACTCTTTACTGTATATACCATATGGTCATGCAATTGAAATAACCTCAACACCTGAGTGTTTCATCAGCTGTGATTTATTTGCATAACTTCAACCAGCTGTTTCTCAGTAGCAATGGAATCAAATACAGAGGATATATTTGTGTTTAAATTCACAATATGAACAGTTGTTTACTTTGACTTTAGCTAATAAGTTAGGTTTAGAACATGATGTTATCTGTTCTGACAAACAGAGTGAAAGCAAAAATCGATAGTTTTGGTCTTGGTTGAGCTTGTGTGTAAAATGAGTTCAAGCGTTTTAAATTTGTGTTTACTGAATGCATTTTGTGTCAAAGCAATAAGAAATTGGTTATTTGTGTACCCTACACAGATGGATGTTGTGCTAACTGTGTCAAGAGTTAAGGAAAATTGTTGAAACTTTTCCTTTTAGAACGAAGCTCATCACAATCTGGCGCCAGGTTTGTTCCTGAGCTCGTGGGATATACTCATTCCAGAACAGGGGTGATTAGAAACAGATGTAACGTATAGCCACAACACACACACACTCAGACACACACAGAAGCACCCACACACACACAAACAAACATTACGTTTATCAAGTCAAAGCCGCTGTACCAGTGAAGGCTGCCAGTAAAACCATATTAGAGTCCCCAGAACTGTGGGTGATAAATCAAGCCAGTGGATGACTAGTGACCAGAGTTCTGTCCTCCAGCTTCCACCACTGCCAGTTAGAGAGGTGATTTATACAGCTGCAGGCTTAAGGATGGTCCCCAAGCGCCACTATCACTTACATCCTCATACAGTAATCATGACAAACATCTTCTCTTTCCAACCACCAGCAGAGACACTTACTGATGCCATCAAGTGTCATAAATACAGAATGTATGCCATATTCCCAGAATGATTTTTCAGTTGGCCGAAAATATACTGATAAATGTACTACTGGTTTTACAGAGGGGTTGTTGTGACACAATAACCGCTGTGGCATATAGTTAGATAACATGTAAAAAGGACCTACCCATGGGCAAGGCGAGGAAGAAGGGAAGCCAGCAGAGTGTAAACATGCCGACCACAACTCCCAACGTTTTTGCCGCTTTCTTCTCTCGGGAGAACTTTAGAAGTTTCACCGTAAGAGAGCTACGCGTTTGGTTCCCGCGGCCCTTCGTGGCGCCACTTCCGCTGCTCCCGCCGTTGTCCTCGTGCATCTGGGAGCCCTTGTGGATCCTGAGGGTGAGCTCGCCGGAGTTCATTCTCTCGCGCATCACGCCGGCCTCCAGGTTCTTTGTAGTCCGTTTGGCAACGATGTACACCCGACAGTACATGGCCAATATAACGACTAACGGGATGTAGAAGGAGCCGAGCGAGGAGAACAGCGCGTAAAACGGTTCCTCGGTGATGAGGCACACAGTATCGTCCGGGGACGGCGGCTGCTTCCACCCAAGCAACGGTCCGATGGAGATGACGGTGGACAAGACCCAGACGCCGAACATGGCAAGCAAGGCCCGCTTCTCAGTCACTATGCCTGGGTACTGCAGCGGGTAGCTCACCCCGATGTACCGGTCTATGGAGATTACGCACAAGCTCATGATGGACGCGGTGCAGCACAGCACGTCGACAGCTGCCCAAATGTCACAGAAGATCCGTCCGAACACCCAGTAGTTAAGGATCTCCAGGGTGGCGGACACGGGCAGCACTGTGGTGCCCAGGAGCAGGTCAGCGATAGCTAGGTTGATGATGAAGTAATTCGTCGGTGTCCTAAGGTGCCGGTTGCACACCACCGAGAGAATGACGAGGATGTTGCCCACGATGGCGAATACGATGAAGGCTCCCAAGACCAATCCAAGAGGGATGGCACGGGTGAGATCCACCTCATCGACCACGGTTCGGTTTCCCGTTGAGTTGTTAGAGAAGTTAAATACTTGGGGTGGTAATGGTGTCCCCAGCAGAGTTCCGTCGATGAGTTCCGAAGAACCGTTATTCCAAAAGTTAACCGCATCGTCAGTGCTCAGATTCATCTTGACTAAACAGGTACTCCATAGCAGGCTTCAAATCACTTGCAGTTGCAACAGGCGAAAATGAGCAAAAACCATGCCAAAATAAATGTGTATTGCTGGGCTAAGTATTAGCAGGAAACATGTTGATACGCATCGGTTATTAAATATTCAGTTTCCATATTTTGTAAAACGGGTGTCTTTCTGTCTCCTAATAAAAATAGCACCGAACATGAACCGAGTTAATGCGGCTCTGGCCCCTTCAGTTCGCTAGCCCCCCAACTGTCTCACTCCCTCCCTCTGGACAGTGTGCTCTGTTGAATACTGAAGAGGGAGCAACGACCCCTTATCCTTTCACTGTACCCAAACCCCTGCGCACACAATGCGAGGCGAGCTTTTATTGTTGGTTCAGCTTGACGTTTGAGTGTGTGAGATACCAGTGACCTAAACCTGCTATATGACGTGTATGACGTAACCACCCAAGAATACCCGCAGTTACAATTATCTTTGCAGTCGGAGAAAACGCTTGTGTGTTTATACTGTTTGGGTGCGTTACGCACGCAACAATCTGATCCCTGCCACTGAAGACTGAAGGTGGTGCGTTGATCCTGGGACGTTTCAAGAGGTTGTGCGTCTTTTGAGATCTTTTTTTTTAAAAATCTTGTTTAAAATGGGTATAGGCTCTGCTGGTGATGTTTTCAGTTTGGCCTTGATTTTCCCTCAGCATGCCTGCGCCTCGTCCATGGATTGCATATCGGGACTATAGTTACCCCTTCTCAGCGTGAGAAATGTTTGAAATGCGTGAGAAACACAAGGTGTTTTGTGAGAGCGTGAGCCATGGCTGAAATGCGTGAGACTTTTTAGAGGCCAGGGTATAAGGAAGTGGGCATTTAATATATGTGGTAATTCCAAATGTTTGCTCTTTGTTTTAATCGACAGTATTTTGTTATTTTCTCTCAATAAGAGAAAAGAACCAGGTGCACTAATAGTCTCGAATTGCACATTTGAACCCAGTTTGAACCTGTAGGTCTACTGTAGGTTGCATGTGAAAGGGATTTAGAACAGACTGAGTGGATACACATGCTAATAAGTATCCTACTATTTTCAATGTGTTTTGGTAAACCCTAAATGCCTGAGGCAGGTATTCCAGTGGGTTAGAGAGCCCCGAATCTCACTGCAGGCTAGAAAAATGTGTTTTATACACACACACACATCACATACCGCTAAGCATATGCACCCCCAAAAAATGCCTGAGGCGCATTCAAGTTCCCCCTAAGAGGAATTATTTATTTTTGACTCAAGGTTCTCTAAACTAATCTTGTTTCAGTGTGTCTGTTATAAGATCTTGTAGGATCACTGTTCTGTCTATAAATGTTTCAGGTTTGCCATGTGATCTGTCATGGTCCAACTGGGTGCTTAGACTCCTCATTCCAGAGATACCCTCTCAATCTCTCCATCCAGCATGAAGGACCACTACAATCTGGGTAATATGAAATGTTTTCATAAATAAATCTAGCTAGGTTCCATCTCCTCATATCCTAAGTAGGATTTTAGTGCATGGTTTTATAGTATTATTTTCTAGGCTTCCCATTAGATGGAAAACCTTCAGAACTGAAACAACATTGTTTCGTTTTTTCTCTCTGTTTGTCAAGTGCCTGGTGCCAGTTCCTGCTAGAAGACTAGGAGGACTGTCTCTTACCTTTCGCCAGGAGGAGAAGGTTTGTGATTGGTCCAGATAGCCACCACAGCCATGGAGTCTTCAGCATCAGATGGTGAACTAGCCACCAGGCAAGGAGAACACCATTGTCATCTTATTATAATCTTTTTAAACTTTTCTTTTGGGTAATTTGTATTGTAGTGTGGGGTCTACTTCAAGGCCATGCAAGAGATGATCAGATGAAGAATGTCAGTTTGTTTAACATTTATGTTTCATATTCAAAGTCATTACAGATCAGTGAAGGATAATTGTTTACAGACTTTGAGAGTACAGGAGTGGAGCAGCTCGATGTTAAGTGTAACCCAGGTTATGTAGGGGTTGTCCAGGGTGAAGACAGAGAACACACTACTGATGAAAAGTTGTTCCTGTCCCGTGAAGTGCATGAAGGACATCCAGTAAATAGTTGTTTTGGCCCGGAACAGATCCCTTTGAAGGGAACAATTCCAGCCAAGCAGTTCTCAACACTATCAGTCCAGCACAGCTTCTCTCTCCAGCCCGGTACAGCAGATCCAAGCCCTCGGATGCACGGCTGAGAAAAAGCCCCTAAATGAAGCGAAGTGTGGAGGAGCTGGTGAGCAGAGGCTGCTCAGTCCTGACAGAGCTCAGAGCCGCTTGAGGTCATGGAATGCAGATTTTAACGAGGAACTTGGATTCCCTCTGAATACATGGTGAGCTTTAAGGCTTGAGATCTGCGAGTCCAGGGGAGCAGGATGTTCTTCCTGTCGACAACCCCAGAGGTCAAGGGTGAGGGGGTGAGAGGGTGAGGAGGTGAGGAGGTGAGGGGGTGAGGAGGTGAGGGGGTGATGAGGTCATATACCCCTCTTTGAATTTTCCTCCCATAGCTGTTCCTCATTCCCACTTTCACATCCCGTCGTCGCAGTGATTACACAGTATAATTGAGTCATATGCCAGCTGTTGTATTCTCCACACAGGCCAACCTGTCCCTATAGTAACCGCTAGCTACAGGTGGCGCCGACCTACGACCCACCCTGAGACAGAACGTCGAGCACAATGAACGAAGCATGAAATTAGCTGTCAGAGAAACCAATCTGTTAACACCACAAGAGCTGAGTGCCTCTTCTCTCTGTGTGTCTCTGTGTGCTGGCGTGAATTAAACAAAGGGCCCAGGAACCGGGTGCAAAGCGAGAGCACCATGACAGGCTTCTGCAACAGAACCTTTCTCCATTAATTAGCTGCTGGCCGGGAGAGGTTGAAGGGAGCAGAGTATAGCTCTCAGGCTCCCTTCATGCATATGATAAGCAGCCATTAGTCAAGCCGGGCGGTGTTTTCAAGCAGGAGGAGGATGAGGAGGATGAAGAGGGATCCGCTCTCTCCGAAACCTGCTTTGCATGGCGATCCACAGCTGGCTCTCTTCAGCACAGACCCACGTCGGATTTATCTTCCCAGGTTTCACAGTTTACACAGCTTGATTGCTCGATCTTTTGCTCTGTGTGAGGCGAATCAAATTCACTCCAGGTATCTGAGGAGGTATTTGAATGCATGCCCCCCCCCCCCCACTTGTGGTGCTTGTATTTACTCACCCTTATGGGCCTGGTCCTCAGGAGATCGATCCTGTGTTGGTGTTTACTGTTCTCTGACGGACAGATGTCTTTTCCGTGGACCACACACAGCCTGGCCGAGGCCCACGCCGACCTGGGCCGAGAGAGAACCAGAATCGGTCGGTCTGATGCAGAACTGGGCGGCAGATGTTGTGCTGATCTGTAAACGTGCCCATATATGGTCCATGGCTGGTAGGAAGAGTTGGTAGATGGTGGATCAGATTAGATGAACATAACACAAGGAGAATACTACCATCTCTTTCTCTCTTCACTCCAAATGTTCTCTCTCGTTTTGTCTCTCTCTGTCTCCACACAAATTTCCCTCTTGTATTTGATAAAACGACCAAATGTGTCCATTGTTCTGGGTGCGTGTGTACGTGTGTTTTAGCCTGAACACACACACGCACACATCCAGAGAGTTCCGATCAGTCTGACATGTGTCCTGACAACATGCTGCCAAGCATGATTAGGACGCATCACATGGTTACACAGATCTGAGGAGAGGAAATCCATTTCTGCCTGTCCTGAAAGAACGTGAGTCTGACACTGTGGACAGAGTTAGCACACACCAAGCCTTGGGTACACCTTGGGAGGTGGGGGGGGGGGGCTGTATCCACGGTGATGCTTATCAGGATGAGTGTCGGCGACTCTCAACCACCCCATATTCCAACGTGAATAACTGAAGTCCTTTTTTATACGACACAATACTCTGAAAAATCAAAACCATTTATAGATGATGTTGCTCGGCACGATTCTGTCCCGCGTTTGTTGTTGTTATTCTTACTTCCTTGTCCAGAAATCCCTTTATTCTGGGTTTAGAGGCTGGTCTGGGTCTGGAGGCTTATGACTAAACACTAGATCAATGAGATCCATATGTGCGCAATAGAGTACAGAAAAAATGTGTGTGTGTGAGAGAGAGAGAATGAGTGAGTTTGAGTGTGTGGAGTAGTAGGAACCAGTGTGTGTGTGTGTGTGTGTGTTTGTGAATGACAGAGCGAGTGATGATTTGTAAATGTGTGTGTGTGTGCTAGCCTCCCGTTCATCACTCAAACTCTCTCAGCAGTCATGATTCTCCACGGACCTCTGTTAATGGCACGCACCCACAATCAGCCTCCAGCAGTCCTCACCCAGGCTGGGAACAGCCCAAGCCCAGCCAGAGGAGCGCGTAGGGGGCCCAGTGCACAGCTTGCTCACCGTATCTTATTCAGCGCATGAATCCATCAACAAGCTTCTCCTGTTTCGAAACCGTTTTCAGATGTCTTTTAGGAGACTCTTTCTAGGACGAACAACTTCAGCGTGATACAGTGTCTACCTTATATAAGAGGTTAATAGTCTCCGTCTGCCTTTCCCTGCCTCTCTCTCTCTCACCCTCTCTCTCTCTCTCTCTCTCTCTCACCCTCTCTCTCCAGTGCTTGTGATGCAGACAGGCTGCTGTTGATTGTCCCCATGTTCCTCTCTTGCTGAAGGTGACAGCAGATATGGAATGGGAGGGGGGGGGGGGTGAATGACACTCTAACCTCCTGAGGGGGAACAATCCAGTGTAAGCTGACTCAGTTGTTCAGAACTTTGATTAGAAGTCATTTCCCTGGGTGCAGAGGCAGCAGTGTGGTGTGAACCACTTGGACAATCCGCATCATTAACCCTAACCCTCCCTCCCTCCCTCCCTCCCTCCCTCCCTCCCTCCCTCCCTCCCTCCCTCCCTCCCTCCCTCCCTCCCTCCCTCCCTCCCTCCCTCCCTCCCTCCCTCCCTCCCTCCCTCCCTCCCTCCCTCCCTCCCTCCCTCCCTCCTCCTTATCTAAATTCTCAACCATCAATTTAGTAATTTAACACCCCTGCAGTATAAGGGCTCTGTAGCCAAATCGTTTTTATTATCTGCAATTTTCCCCTATTGTGTTGCACAGAGGCACATATTCCTCATACCTCTGCAGATTGTGAATGCATCCAGAACGTTCCTGACCAGGCGGCAGAGCACCCTGACGGGCTGCATTCACTTCCTGTTAGCTGCCACAGCCTGATAGAACCTTGTGAATGCACCTCATCCCTCCTGGTAACCGAGAGCGCTGACGTATCAGTCTGGATGCAGCCGGGTGCAGATCGCATAGTGTCAGCCAGGTGTGATGGGATGCATTGAAGAAGATGGCGAGAGACTGTTGTTCAGGGCTATGAAAAACATGCGGAAGAAATGAAAAGGAAAAGGAGAGGATAGGAAAGGAGAGGATAGGAAGTAGAGGAGGATATAAGAGTGGAGGAATAAAACGTTCAGAAGTGAAGCATGCCCAGGGGCCTTATGAACCTGTTGGGTCTGGTTTGTTCCTGCGTCGTCTGGGCAACACGGAGCAGCCCTTCATCACTGATTTGTTGTGCCGCGACCCAGACCAGATGATTCCTCTTCTGTAGGTGAAGATCTGCTGTGAGCACACAGCTTTCTCACGTTAGAGCGCTCTCTCTCTCTCTCTCTCTCTCCACAGTAGAATGTTCTCACGGTTCCTATGTGCTTTTTGATCCGTGTAAGAACAGGTGTATCTCTTCCCCATCCTCCCTCTCTCTACCTCCCTTCCTCCTTCCCTCTCTCCACATCCCTTCTTCCTTCCTTCCTTCCTTCCTTCCTTCCTTCCTTCCTTCCTTCCTTCCTTCCTTCCTTCCTTCCTTCCTTCCTTCCTTCCTTCCTTCCTTCCTTCCTTCCTTCCTTCCTTCCTTCCTTCCTTCCTTCCTTCCTTCCTTCCTTCCTTCCTTCCTTCCTTCCTTCCTTCCCTCCCTCCCTCCCTCCCTCCCTCCCTCCCTCCCTCCCTCCCTCCCTCCCTGTCAGTGTGGATGAGTTATCTGAGGATCTCACTTGGATGACAGTTCCAGCCCACACCATTAAAAACCCCTTGCTCTCTTCTCCTGACTGCCCGCGTCACATCAATATAAAACCTGCTGGATGGGAGCAGCTGGTCAGAAGGTGATTTCTGCCCTCGCTGTGGAAAATGCAAGCCTGGCACTTTCCAAAGCACCATTTATATTATACAGGGGTGGGTGAAGGGAGGAGGAAGAAGGAGGAGGCAGGAGAAGGGTGGAGGGAAGAGGGAGTAGGGAGGAGGAGGAAGAAGAAGGAAGAGGAGAGTGGAGGGAGGAGGAAAATGAGGAGGAGGGAGTAGGTAGGAGGAAGAAGAGGAGGAGGGAGGAGAGAGGAGGGAGGAGGGAGGAGGGAGGATGGAGGTTGAGGAAGAGGAGGAGGAGGGAGGAAGAGGAGGATGGATGAGGGAGGAGGAGGAGGTGGCACAGATGATCGTACAGTTGATACAGGTCGTTTTATCCCCTGGTGACCTTGACAACATCCATAGAGCCTAAATCAGAGTGACAGAGGACCCAGCCTTAGTCTGGCAGGGTATGTGTGAGAGTGTGTGTGTGTGTGCGTGTGTTTGAGTGTGTGTGATGAACTATAACAGCTGGAGTTGAGCATGTCCATCAGAGAATGCATGTGATAGAGAAGGTAATGAGCTGGCAGACACCCAACACACACACACACTCTCACACACACAAGCACCTGGACACACCCACACACATACACACACACTCATGCACAGACTCTTAAAACTGCTGACTGGACAGTTTAATGTGGTGCCTCGCTCCACTGCTCCATCCACACCATTAGATGATTGACTTCCATGGCCTCTGAGGGGAGCAGTGCTGGGTACAGGCCCCCAGTGCCTCCCCTTGGGTCGAGGAGATTACAGCCGTGACCCCCATAGTTCCATAAAACATCCCAGGTTTAATGCCGCTGCTGCGCTGAAGTAAAAAAAAAAAGGCCCTACCCTTGCAGAACTGTGAATCCCTACCATCCTACTATTTGTGAAGAGATACGATCTGGCACATTCTTCCTGACATCCGCAGTATCCTTCATAAGATTATTAGAGTTCAGCAGATCACATACCTTTACCTTTGAAAGGTCATTTGCTTTTAACTTAATCAAGGAAACACTTAGGAGACTGGTTATCTCCATCTGAAAGATGGATTCAGCCCACATATATAGCTGGAATCAATAGGAGTGTCCATGCAACTGACCAGTAGGTCTGGAGGGAGGGAGGAGGTAGTGAGGGAAAGTAACACAGTCATTTGTGAAGAGAGTACATTGGATTGATGTTATTTATGAAGAGCAATCTGGCCCAGATGTGATCTATGTGACTGTGCTCACATTCGCCTGGTGGAATGCATGATTTGGCAACCATCATATCTTCCAGGAGAAGAGAGGGACACACACTCTAACACACACACTAAACACACATTCTCTCTCACGCACACACACTACACGCTCCCTCTCACACACACACACACACACATGCTCCCCTTTCCTCCACATAATTGGAGCATTCTTCGAGTGATTAAATGAAAACAGCAGTGTTACAATAACACCATATCAAAATGCCATCCTGGAGCGTGGTGATGGACTTACAAGTACAAAATGTGTTTCTCTCAAAAAGAAAATATACTATATGTTATGTAGGTATGATTTTAGTCAACTTCAGTTTATTTGGCCTCTTTTTTGACATGATAGCATAAAAGCTTCATACAGGTGGGTGTGAAAGGGTAAACTTAACAATAATCGTCTAATCAAATCCCTGTTTATACAGAATTTTATCCTTTTCAATGACTCGTGTCAAAAAGTGACGGGGAAATCAACTCCACAGATTCAAGCTAACCTCTCAAAAGAGAGAAGTTCCAGATGAAATGAAGAAAACCTGAAAGAGAGTAGGACCAGGGAGACCTCCTCCTCCAGAGTCGCTCCCAGGAGTTCACTTCAGCACTTTTGCCGCAAATCACACTCATTCGTAGCTGTCCTCTCCACCCGGAATGAAAGGAGAGCAACATCCAAACTGCCAAACCCATCTGGGCATCTGACACCTACAATCAAACACACCGTCGAGGAGACATCAGAACTGTGTCGCACAACAACCAAACACCAATTACTACCTCAATCCGACTCGGAAAGAGACTGGAAATTGTGCTCAGATTCAAAGAGGGTTCAACTAGTGGTTTGTAGGAGGGCAGAAGGGTTACTGCTCTGATTGGACGCGGGGGTCTGTGTATGTGGGATTGGAGCTCTGATTGTCCCTCGCAGTGATCCGTAGTTTGCAGAGATGATGAGGGTGTTGTGAGAAGGGGGCTTGTTCTGTCATCCCCTCTCTGACCCCTCTGAGGTGATCAAAGATGTTAGAAAGTTAAAGATTGGGCAGTTCCACCTGAAATAACTAGGGCATGTGATTGGCTCGGGGTGGAGCAGAGTAAGCTTTGAGGCAAATCACAGAGCCAAACGTTAAGATCATTATTTTGACGAGATCACGTTTCGGACAAGCTCACTTACATTGCGTTACCGTATCCCCTTCCCTTGTAAGATATCCATCCAGTCAATCTACTGGAATCTAATCGAATTTCCTACAGTAAATCTAAAGCTCCATTTTTGGGACACAAACACAGCCTTGATTGTTCTGCTCATGTCATTCATACTTGCTGTCCATCAGAGGAGCAATGAGACAAAAAAAACCAAATGCTATTTATATCCCTGAATCCATATAAGAAATGAATGAAAGAACTGGGGCCAAGCGACACTGTAAAAAGGTCCTTTGATAAAGAGGTCTTTTTGTATGTTTGTCAATGGGCTTCCAACTGCCGTTTCAGTTGGCAGGGGGTCCTGGCGGTAATGGAATTAGTCTTAGAAGAAAAACCATTTAATTATGATCTAGCTCGGTTGGGGTCGATGCCGTCACCTCAGTTTGCTTCTGAGAGTATACCCACATTCGGAAATGAAACCTTATTTTAAATGTTTGTTATGGATTATGTCTTCCGCTTAAGAGTGAAATGTACTTCAGAGTCTCATTTAATAATCAAATCAGGTAAATACAGCAGTCAACACCGTCTAGTTGAAATTATCTTGAGCTTCTAAACACCAAAATGTCAGTTTCCCTTCTCCTCCCCTCCCCTCATGCTCGGCTGAGATTAGATTTAGGTAAAGAACATTTTGTGCAGGTGTGTAGTACTGCAAACACACTCACTCATGCACACACACACACATACATCTGATATTGATAAGAGAACATCCTTTGATATCAACAGCGGCCCACTAACAGTGAAACATGCACTGGAACCCAAGCCGCCGCTCCCTGGAGTCAAGGGTCCTCAAGGCCCCAGAACATTCCAAGCACACACAATGACCTTACCTCTCTACATGCAACCATGATACCCCCAGCCTGCCCTCACACATCCACACACTGGGTTCAAACTCTCTTTATCTATGAAACAGCTGGTGTGAATGTGTTTTATCTATGAGACAGCTGGTGTGAATGTGCTTATCTGTGTCTTCCTGCTGTGGACCATGTCGACACAGAACACACACACAGTCTGTGATAATCAACCATATCTTTATTCGACAGTGGGATGGGCTGTGCTGATTGGCTGAGTGTGTGCTGTGGCTAAGACGAAGGAGGAAGATCACTGGAATGGATGACAGCATGGAGGATGATCACTGGAATGGATGAGAGTTTAGACGGTTTTATCTTTGTTTGAAAGGTTCTGCAGTCAGAGAGTGGACTGAACTCACCACTCTCCGCTGCACCATGCTTGAGGCATGTGGCGCTTTATCTACCAAGACCACACTCAGAGCAGAAGTCTGTCTCCCCGTGTCCCATCTCAGAGAGCTGCTGGTGTGTGCTGAATCAGACACTGCTCAGCTTAACGGCTCGCAGGTCACGAGGCACAGCTGATCTAATGAGGAGCCTGGCTGAAGCCCCCAACAGCTCCAGGGTCAACAGGTTCTCCACATGCAGAGCCCATGGAGCCACAGGTCTGGTACGTTCTTATTACTTCCTGTTTACTGTTCATAAAAACAAAAACGAGGAATAGATGAGGATAGAGAATTGATAGTGTGCATTTACAGTTTGATTCATGTCATGGTTTTAGCTTTATGGACATTCATTTTTGCAATCAATTGGAAAGTAAATGTGAACCTTTTTTTCGAAAATATGTTTTCAACCTTTAGAAACTGTGATTCAAAGTTATTTTTGGAAAATCATTTTCCAACTTTTCTAAACTTCTTTTTACAACTTTTCCTATTCCAACCTTAAATTTTTTTTTTTAAGAGCCTAAAACAGATTAGAGTAAAGCAGTAAACAATAGTGTTACACAATATTGTAGTAAAATACAGTACAGTAGAGTATAATAGAGTCCTCAAGTTCACAGCTGAAAGAAACAAAAAAGAAAACTGGAAACCTGACGCAGGTGCAGCTGATGACATCACAGGCGCAGCTGATGACATCACAGGGAAACACCAGGGCAGGGAAAACCCAGATCTGGCAGGGGGAACGACCACGTGCGCGACACCAAGTGATGAAGCGAGGAGGAAGAGGAGGATGAGCAAGGGATGGAAAAAAGGAGAGGGAAAACAGGAACAGAAGCAAAAATAAACTTTGTATGGAAGTTTGTAAATAAACCTTAAAATAAAAAGTCATCTGATGAGCCTCTAGACATTGTACCCCGCCAAGCGACTGGGAGGATATTTGAATCCTGAGAAACATGATGAGAGGAGTAGAGGGGAGAGGAGGGGAAGGGAGAGGGGGAAAGAGGAGAGGATTGGAGTGGAGAGGTGAGGAGAGAAGGGGAGAGGAGGGGAAGGGAGGGAAACAGAGAGGAGGGGAGGGGTGGGAAGAGGAGGAGAGGATAATATATATAGATTAGACAGACCAGATACAGTAATTGTTTCTGCTTAAACTGCTGAGTCAGTTGACAGTGTCCTATAGAACTTGTTCTCTGGCTTTGTAGATAAGTGAACCTGTGGATGAAAGTGTTATGGATCTCTGTCAGTGTCTTGGTGTACTGCAACTGCAGCATCAGCACTCGGCACCAGATGTGAGAGTATGTTTGCGATTGTGTGTGTGTGTGCCTTAATGTCTGTGTGTGTAATAATGTGAAGGATGCTTCAAGCATCATCAATGCCACTCCAACATTTCCCAGCTCAGACAGTTTACTTTCCAGCATTTGTGTTGGGTGTTAAAGTTTGTGTGAATGTGTGCATTGGCGTGTTTGTGTGTGTGTGGTTGTGGTGTGTGTGTGTATGGGAGGGGGGGGGGAGGGGGAGGGGGGGGGGGGGCGACGGGGGGTCGGAAAACATAAATATTTTTTCAAAGTTCAAATTCTTCGAAGACAGGAACACATGGTTGCAGTTAGGCCATGGAGATATGTTAGACCTGCATGAAGATAAATATGTGTGTACACTATAGCTGCAGATGGGTCTTTTTGTGTGTGTATGAAACTCAATATGTGGGTACATACATCCAGCAAGTCAGATGAACTGTAGCTTTGCTCTGAGCGATTCCTTTCATCACCTCCGGATGTTCTGTTCCCCAGTTGAGAAAATCGCAGAACATCTCAAAACACCTCTGGAGAACATCTCTCTGCAGCTTGTCACCCAGAGCCCAGTCTGGGGGCTCCTTGGAGGGGCTCAATCAATCACCACTTCACAAGACACGTGTTCCAATCACGGTATACTATGCGCTGTGTATATTCTGTTTTCCCTACACACACACAGAGTTGTGTGAGTGACAGCCTCTAAACCCCTCCTCTGTTTTCTTGGCATCCTGCCCGCATGAAGCCAATTAAGATATTAGGATGAGTCATTCTATCAGCAGCTAACAAGCACAACTTTCCACTGTTTTAATCTGTTTGCTTCACTCCTTTTTTCCTCTCGTCTCTCTCTCTCATTCCCCTCTCTCTGGCTCTCTCTGTCTGTCTGTCTCTCTCCTCTCTCCCTCCCTTCCTTCTATTCCTTGAGTGTGTGTGCTTATGAAGCTGTTTTTCTTAATTATAATTCGAAGGTGGCGGTCTATTAGAAGGCAGAAACTGGATCGCTGCTCAGGGAGATAGGAGGAGAAAATAACTCATTTCAAGGAACATTGGCTTCTGTAGAGTGCTGGGCGAGAGGGATAAATAAAATGATATTGACTTTCATTAATAAGATGTTTCAAATGAATTTTGGGGAGAGAAAGCACAAATCACAAACCCAACATCCCAGAACATTTATAGTTGACTACAAATGTTTTATTGGTTTTCTTTAAGCTATACTTTACCTTTCAGTGGTGCACACATAGACACACACACACACACAGAGACACAAAAACACTGCTCTTATTTCAACAATTGGGTGCCTTGTGCATAGAAGGTTAGTGCTGATTGCCACCCACTCCAGAGCAGCAAACGATTTGATCCTCGGAGAGAGAGAGAGAAACTGTGACTGAGAGTGGGAGAGAGAGAGAAACAGTGTTACTGAGAGTGGGAGAGAGAGAGAGAGAAACAGTGTGACTGAGAGTGGGAGAGAGAGAGAGAGAAACAGTGTGACTGAGAGAGAGAGCGTGTGTGACTGAGAGAGAGAGGGAGAGTGTGACTGAGAGAGCGAGAGTCAAAGAGACAAAGAGAGAGAAAGAGAGTGATAAAGCGAAAGAGAGAGAGAGAGATATTTTCTTCAACACTGGCAGGACTGGATGGAAGGTGGAATCTGAGGACTTCCATGGGGAATGCAGACCACCAGGTCTCACAACCACACAGTTTGTTTTGACTGTAGGTATATCGCCATGGCATCTCCACATCACATCCCATAATAAGACAGTATCCAAGTCTGTGACCTCCAGGACCTTTTGCTGCCAAAACACTAGGACTTGGATTACATGGACCCTTTAAATGGTTTCCATGTCTACCAGAAGATCCGGTTCTATGTGTCGGTGATTGCTGGAACAGAGCTCTCAGTGTAAACCATATCATTTAGGTCTGCTTTTGATTATGGTTGTAAAATAATGAACAGAGATAATATTTGCTATCATGAGTAATGCATGGAATGCCTTCGAATAATACATACTTCAAAAGAATTCATATTTTACAGCCGTTTTAGAATAACAAGCCTCAAAGAACAGTTTAATCCTGTTTTTAAAATCCCATTATGCAATTTTCTCTATATAAATCTCATCAAAATGTAGTCGGGCGAGAGGGCACTTAAACCGTTTAGAGTGACTTTGGATTTCTCTGAATCTTCTCCACAGCAATAACAGTCTTTTTCAGTGACAGGGTATATCCAGACAGAGGTAATTGCAAGCAGACTCGACCTGTGTTCCTCTGTGCTCCTGAATCTCCTGCAGAATAGCACTAGAAGCCATGGTCTTCTCATCCACACACACGCATATACACACACAGACACATCCACACACACACACACCTACAAACCCACGCACACACACACTAACACACGCACACACAAAAGATCACAATCACACAGCTGCTCATAGATTAATTCTTAAAAGGTGGAGGTTTGGGCTTTATCTCAGCCCCCGCCACCTCACCCCCCTCCACTCCCCACCACACTTTAAAGATTACATCACAGATTCACAGACACAATCTGCTATCCTTCTCTGGGCTGCTACCGCACCAAGAAGCTGATTGTGACACTCTATCACCCGGAGTGAACTATGACCTCACACTGTAACCGCTTGGCCTCTTCCAATGTTGTTTACCCCTCTGGGAGGAAAGGATGCTGGGACAGCGGTATATGTCCCCAGACAAGCGGAAATTCCTCAGTTTGCCATGCAGGGATCTACGTGGGGTTCTGTCCCTGATTGTGACAGGGCCGCTGACAGATGTTCTCCTTGTGTTTACACACACTTGGTGCTCAGAGCACAGCTGGGACCACAGAACAAGATGCAGCTTCCTGTTTGGCACATGGACCACTTCCTGTCGTAGAAGTAGGACCAGATCAGCCTGAGGAGGATCCTTTGGTTTGACATTGCTACTTGTATATTTAGGTTAGATTGTAATTATTATATTTTATTTTTTATTCCCCTTAGTATTAGCTAGACCCCCCTTAGTATTAGCTAGACTTTGCTCCTTTTGTATAGTTAGTCCACATATTTAAGTTTCAATGTTACTATATGTTCAATGTATGCACCTCCCTGCCAAAGTAAATTCCTTGTTTGTGCAAGCATTCATGGCGAATAAAATACTTCTGATTCTGATTGGGATCCTGATGGATTAAACCCTGTCTGAACACAGCAGGCAGGGCCAGACACTAAGATGATCATGCATTACAGAGATAAGGTATTACAGGGATGATGTACTGCAGTGAAAATGCACAAGAAACATGTAGCGCTGCAGGGCGAGTGTTGTCTCTCTGGCTGTTCAGCTCCCATGCTGAGAGTAGAAGTCAGAGGAAACGCTGAGGGGCTTTGGAGGTGAAGGTCGAGATCTGTTGAAGGTATGAGTCAACAGCTCTGCACACAGTGCACACATGCTCACACAGCACACATCATGTAGTAAACTGCTACTGTTCACATTGGTGGGTCCCCCCCCCCCCCCCCCCCCCCCCCCCCCCCCCCCCCCCCCCCCCCCCCCCCCCCCCCCCCCCCCCCCCAACGACCCTCCAAGGAGTCCTGCCGTATCTTTCCATGTGAACGCTGACCTGGCCGACAACCATGGGCTCCCTCTTCTTCGCTTTTTTCCCTGCATCTTAGCTCTTTGCCGAGTCTCAGCCCTCTTCACCCCATCCTCTCCTCCTTCGCCTCCTCCCTCCTGTCTCCTTGTGTGGTTGGGGGGTGGGGAGGGGGGGGGGGGGTGGAGTCCGATGTGAGACTGGATGTCCAACCAAAAGCCAAGATGAGGATTTGCTGACAAATGTAATATTTTATGAACATTTTAATTTCCCCCCCCGATCCCTAACCTTTTATTCCCCACGGTGCACTTGTATTGTTTTCATTTAGACTCGTACTGATTCGAGTCGCCCCTCTTAGCGTCCCTGCTGGAGTTGGTGGAGGCGCACAAGGACAGAGAACCATCTGGAGAAGCAATGCTGTCCTCACATCACTGGGGCCACACACACGGGTAAGGACGGGATGTGAGACAGGGAAGGGGGTGAGACAGGGTGGGGGGAGACAGGGTAGGGGGTGAGACACGGCGGGGTGAGAGACGGTGGGGGGGAGACAGGGTAGGGGGTGAGACACGACGGGGTGAGAGACGGTGGGGGTGAGACAGGTTAGGGGTGAGAGGCGGTAGGGGGTGAGACATGATGCATTGTGAGACAGGATAGGGAGTGAAACATGACATAAAATGTGATTAACGTGCTCCATAAAAACAGCCACAACACACTTCACTCTGTTTAATGCCAGTGTTTACTTCAGTTGGAGGGCCTGCCTAGGTGGCTCCCATTGCAGGCATGTCCTGTGCTCTGTTTATGGTTAGCTTCAACCCTAATCAATAGCAACACTTTGTATTATAAGCGTCCTGCAAAGATAACTGTATTGAGTTTCAACAAATTACAAACTGCAGCAACTGGTTGAGTTGGATAAGTGGCTATTGTAGAGCTTGTTTTTATATTCTGTGTATGGTGAAAATGGGGTATTGAAGAAGAACCAAACTATGTTTGTTGGCAAAGGTCTATTTAGCTGTTGCTTCCTAGCAACAGGAAAGGACCCCAGACAGTACCAGAACATGATTCATTGCTAATTACAACCCATGGAGATCATTTCACGTAACTAATTTGTTTTTTTCCTCTGCCTGAGGTATCGACGGGAGCCTTTATTCGTAATGGATGGTTACATTTTCATTTCCAAACAGTTTTAGGCAGCAGAAGCAACAGAACGCAATTAACAATGAGCCAGAGGTTTTAGAAAACCAACATTTAACATACTTTAGTTAATTCTCTAGAGGAGACTTCCAGGGCCTTAAGGGATTGAGGCTGGAGTTTCTCTTTGACTTTTGACTCCCCGGCTCCCCCAGTAAAGGACGATAACAGGAACCAAGACCTCCGAACCACACAGCATGACGTCTCTGAACGCATCGAGCTCTGGGTGACCCTGCAGTAGCCCATCACCTCAAACTGAAGAAGTCTCTAAAACCAAAGTGGATGTATCAAGGTCTTGGTAAACAATCAGAGTATTCCATCCTTATATGAGCCCTGAGGGTAAATGTCTGAGGAGGGGCTGGAATAGAAATATGCTGAAGTCATTTGCATGTATATGGATAAGGCACAACATGGTTATCATAATTCATGAATATTTTCCTGTCAAAAAAGAGGCTGTGTGATGACTCACATGCACACAGACAAGCAAGAAAAGACAAGGAAAGGCACAAACAGACAGATACACACACACACACACTCACAGACACACACTCATACACACTCATACAAACACACAGTGAAACTGGGAACTGTCCAGAAATTTGTTCTTTTCGCATAGCCGTGTCCTGGATTACAGTACATCAGCCAAAAAAGTATCAGTACAAAACAAGCACAGCATGAACCTATTGCAATAATGATATTGACTAATTTGACAATTCCACAATGGCCCTGGTAAACATACAAATACCTATACCTCTACTAACATTTCAGTCTAGGTTTCAGTAGTATTCCACTGAAATCAGAATTATAGAATGGAAAGGTTTGGGTTCCTGTTCCGTTGTTGTCATGACGAGCCATATAAGGAAGATCTGATTACTAAGGACTGCTACGTGCGCATATAACATGTGCCTCCCCTGGAGAGATCTGGATTTAGATGTTACTGTCCAAATATGTTCAGTTGTATTTTTTGGGAAGGAACGATTTAAATTTTTTTGTATTCTTCCCATAGATGTTTCAGTTGTTATAAATCTCCTAATCATGACTATTATATTTCATGGAGTCAACTGTAAAAAAACGATGTAGTGCTGCTTGTTATATTAATACTTCTTACACTGTATTCCTAATCAAAACGTGAAATATTTACACTTCATTCAATGTTCAAACAACACATATATTGTTCTTTTAAGACAACAATTTATGTGTTGAGTTGCCTTATTACTGCAGCAACATGCCAAGAGCTTAACTGTTCACATAAAACACACTACTCCCTCCATCACAACTGTATGTGAAACAGATCTAAAATTACATAGACCATTTATCACTGAAGCCTGAAAGGTTAAGAAAAGATGCTACTTGGCTACAGTAGCCTAACTGAGCACATTATTCCAGACTAGACCGTGTGTCTGTAACAGGAATTGAAGCAACAGCGTCGGCAATTCCACCTCACACAAACCTTGATCCAAACCATCTCTCCTTCGTGGTTCCGACCATTATTGGCTGAACGACCATTCGTATTTGTTGCCAAGTTTGAATTATAACCCACGTATTTGATAGCCTGTATTATGTACGAGTGCAAGATCAACAATTTGCTAAATGCATAAATGTAAACTGTACTCAGTGGGGTCTGTTACATAGTCATTGTACCATTTCGGAATGTTAATTAACATTAACCCCCTCCTGTGTGAGTCAGCCCGGTGGAGGGGCTCTGTTATCCTAAATGAGGAATGTGAACGCTTGAACTAAAGGAGTCGCGGATGAAGCTGGAAGAAAAAAAAAGAAAAAGAAAATCCAAACGGGAGGCAGATTTCCCTGAGGGCCGGGGCTGATATTTAACAAGCAGCGGACTCGTAACCTTCTCTCCCATTCCTCCCCGCACACTCACCGCTTCCGTAGCCCGGCGAGACCCAAATCCATAAAGCCAATTATCTTTCGTCTGCTTTGATGTTGAAGTTGGTATGATAACTCAAATGCCACGAACTACAGTGTCCTAAAAGAACATGATTCAATAAAAGAGAACTATAAAAGTTCAAATTGAAAGGTGTAACTTTAGTACGCATGGGATATCACTTAGGCAGAGTTCATGTGAGCAGGATCAGACCAGAGATGGTATTAGTGTGATGAAGAAGTTTACAAGAGTTTTACAGACCTAGCGATAAGAGGCCTGCAGAATCTCAGTTTCCCTCTGCTCTCTGCGCTTGGCACTCAGCTGCTGGGATAGATCCCCTGACATGTTATTATGCCTTAATAAGTCATGGCTTTTATTTCATGACAATTCATGATATTATACCTTAATGAGGTGTAGCTTTATACAATCACTTCTCATGTTATTATGCCTTAACAAGTCAAGGCTTTGTACCATCATTACTCATGTTATTATACCTGAAGTCACAGATTATTATCATCTTGATTCATGTTATTATACCTTAATAAGTCAAGGTTTAACATCATCGTGATATTAAGTCCCAGGTTCATACGATCATTTCACATGTTTTTATACCTTAATAAGTCAAGGCATTCTTCGATCATTAATCATGTTATTATAACTTAATGAGTCATAAAACAACCCTTACCCTAACGATCATTTGTAAAGTTCCCACACCGTCATTTGTCTTGTTTTCTGGAAAGCGGTGTCTGTGGCAGTCCTGCTATCTGGAGGCAGGATCTATGGAGGAAACCTGGCTGTGGAGATATTGATCTGGATCTATGGAGGAAACCTGGCTGTGGAGATATTGATCTGGATCTCCTGATCAGCATCTACAGCACATGTCTGGTAGGAAGCAAAACTGGGAGCAGATATGTGTGTGTGTGTGTCTATGTGTGTGTGTGTGTCTATGTGTGTGTGTGCGTGTGTGTCTATGTGTGTGTGTGTGTGCGTGTGTGTCTATGTGTGTGTGTGCGTGTGTGTCTATGTGTGTGTGTGTCTATGTGTGTGTGTGCGTGTGTGTCTATGTGTGTGTGTGCGTGTGTGTCTATGTGTGTGTGTGTCTATGTGTGTGCGTGTGTGTCTATGTGTGTGTGTGCGTGTGTGTCTATGTGTGTGTGTGCGTGTGTGTCTATGTGTGTGTGTGTCTATGTGTGTGCGTGTGTGTCTATGTGTGTGTGTGTGTGCGTGTGTGTCTATGTGTGTGTGTGCGTGTGTGTATGTTTTTGTGGGTGGGTGTGTGTGTTTGTGTGTACTAGTAAAATACAAGATCATTGCTGTGTAGGCTAGCTAGCTGTCTGTGACTCCAGAGAGGGTATGGTACAGAACACATCAATAAATACTGGGTCTGCCATGTGACTCGACGTGGCTTGTGTTATTCATGGCAGGATGTGAGTACTATAACAGGGCTTCTCAACGCACACACTGACACACACATGCTTGCACACACACACTTACTTGCACACACACATAAATAAACACACACACCCTCAGGCCTAAACTTCCTAGTCTTGCTCCTAATATTAATGAGAAAACTTTCCTCACTGCATATTTTGAGAAGCATTGATTGAAGGATTGATATTGATTGACTAACTGGTAGGACAAACTGATTGAGAAGACTGACATTTTAAACAGGCTCAGTCTCTTGTTAAGTTCTCCTTGGATCAAAATCAATGTTGTAATTTTAGTTTATCATCATTTTCTTGGCTCTTTCCATTTTGGTCTGATTATTCAGTCCCCCCCCCACAGACAGGTCTGTTGACACAGCTAGGCCTACTCTCTGGTAGGACCAGAGGGCATGGCACATTTCACTGTTTATGACCTCTGGTTGGTTATGAGAACAAACACACAGTTTGACTGTAAGGCTCCAATAAGTGGATTGGATGCAGTGTTGTTTCACATGGTTAAAGTTCAAGGTTCAAATCCAGTTTGTCCTGGTACTCCCTGTGACATCGCTGCTGGTGATGGGTCGAGACGTCTAACCGCGAGCGTTTGGCGTGCAAAGCCTCATGGGAAGATGTTAAAGGGGAGTGATGGCGTGCCACTGAACCAGGTCAGCCTGGAGAGAAAGTGTTTTGAGAACCAAAAGTTGTGGGTGATGTTTTGACAAGACTTTCTATTACTGAGACCTGTTTTACTGTGTTATGTTTTAACTGGTGATCATATCCAGGGTCCCAGCTATATTTACATTCTCTATGTGAAGGGATTCAGGGACTATGTTACCTGTAAAGAAAATGGCACAATCCACAAGGAAGTTTAAAAGTTCAGGAAGATCAAGAACAGGTACGATTTTTTTAAACGAAAAACGAAAAGTTTATCCCCTGTAACGAGGCCCTCTGAGAGTTGTTAAGAAACACAGACAGCTCAGTGCCAGTGGAATGTCAATTCCTAATTTTCGAGTTGCCTATCTTTCCATCCAATTATGTTCCAGCAACTTGTTCCAGCCAATAGCCTTCAGGTTTTCCTCCTTTGCTTATTCAGTGAAACCCTTGTCAATCAAACTCGAGCTAATGTAAAGCGTGGAAAAATCAGGAGAGCTTCTTCTCATTTCTAAGTTTCATTTGTAATGCAAATTTTTGCAGCAGATTACAGTAATAAAACTGAGGAAACATCAAGCATCTGACCGTAACAAATGCTCTTGAAAACAAAAGTCTGTTTCCGGTGTTTTTTTGTGTGCCAGCGAAGCGACCGCTGTTTTAGACGAACAAGGCTGGTCTGGGTGGGAACCAGCACGTTGAGAAACACATTGGGTCTGTTTGATTTGAACCCCAAAGCAGCAGAGAGGCTAATGAGATGTGACATAGTGTGACACAGAGAGACGTGCTAATGAACCATTGAGACCGGTATGGTGCAGACACAGAACAACTGCTCTCAGCGTGAAACAAGCGTTTCCTGAAGTCGTGCTCGTACTGTCGATGTTTCTAATAGTAGGGGGAGAGAGGGAGAGAGGAAGAGAGGGAGAGCGAGTAAGGGAGTGAGAGGGAGAGAGGGAGAGAAAAATCCCAGTTTTGACAGATTTGGAGCTCGAGTTGTTTGTGTCCTTAGGGATTTTGAGCTCGTAAAACAATCTGAGGAGTTTCAGTTGAGGCAGCCAAAAGTTTGTCCATTCTTCCTGTCTTCTTTTTTAAATAATCGTTTTTTAATTTCCATCCTTTCTAAATGGCAATCTGCATGTAATATGGAATGTTACACTGGTCCTCGGCTCGCAGTCACGGGTTCTAATTACCCTGAAGTCATGACTAATATCCGGACATTGTAATTCAAATATTCCATTATGGAAATATGATTTATCTTTTTTAATTCCCTCTCTCTCTGTCTCTTTGCGTCTTTCTCTTTCTATACCTCTCTTCCTCTTGCCAGGGGTTGTTACTGTAAGATGTGATATAGTGACACTAAACCCACAGTGTGGTGGTTTCCTCTCCTGATTGAAATGCTGCTGATGCTGTGAGAACTTCAGCCGTCTGAGAGAGGTCCTGACCTCACACGTTTCCATGGCGCTGCCCGCGACAGTGGAACAACGACGCTCTTGTGTTCTACTCACACAATGCAGCAGGAGACGAGACGATTGCGCAACCTGCGAGTAGTGGAGAGAGAGAAAGAGAGGTAGAAAGAGAGAGAGAGGTAGAAAGAGAGAGAGAGAGAGGTAGAAAGAAATTGAGGAGAAAAAGAGAGAAAGGGATAAGGAGTGTGAAAGAGAGAAAGAAAAAGAGAAATAGGGGGAAAGAGGGAGAAAGGGATGGGGTTAGTGTGTGTGTGTGTGTGTGAAAGACAAAGTGAGAGGGGGAGTTCAGGGAGAGAGAGAGCTAATGCTCGAGAGGGAAATGATAGATGAAACTAGGCAGTGTATATCAGGAAAATGAGCAAAGAATTCTTTGCAGGAATGTGAACCTTTTTATAATAAACCTGGAGATGATGATAAGCTGAATTATACCATATTTTGTACTTTCTTGGCCATGTTACCACCGAGTTATGCTCACGAGTTATCCAACCTTCTCTCCATCCTCTCTCCATCCTCTCTCCATCCTCTCTCCATCCTCTCTCCATCCTCTCTCCATCCTCTCTCCAACCTTCTCTCCATCCTCTCTCCATCCTCTCTCCATCCTCTCTCCATCCTCTCTCCATCCTCTCTCCATCCTCTCTCCAACCTTCTCTCCATCCTCTCTCCATCCTCTCTCCATCCTCTCTCCATCCTCTCTCCATCCTCTCTCCATCCTCTCTCCATCCTCTCTCCATCCCAACATCCCCTCCTCCCAACCTTATCTCCTCATCGCCCTTACAGCCTCTTCTCATCACTCCAACCTTTTTCTCATCTACATCCTCCCCCCCTGACCTCCTCTCCACCCTCTCCATCATTACTAGCAGCAGTGAGCAGACTGCATCCCTGCAGGTACCGTAAGATAAAAGACCGAACAGGGAACGTCGTTAATAAATGACAAAACGACACAGTTGAACACTTCAGTAACTAAACAAACTCTCCAGTAAAGTATGTCTCTGAAAAAAAAGAAAAAAGCAAAACTTAACCTGTGAGGTGGTGTCACCTTAAATCATATCCCCAGTGCGATCATCAAAAGCTTCCCACCCTGCTGGTGACCTGCCCTTGTCTGCCCTGCTGAATTTACTTTCCCTCTGGATTCCCCCAGTAGTCGTCTAGCTGGTGAGGTGTCACACTAAATCAGGTCTCCTTGGGACTTCCTGCATGGCTCAATCAGAGTCCTGACCAGCGGAGCCGGTGTTCATCACCTCTGTCACCTACGCCTGCTGGAACTCTGGGTGTTAAGCCCTCTTCAAAGACATAAAACAGAGGATCTGTCTCTGTTTGTATTTCTATCTCCCCTCCCTTGTTTTCCTGACCATTGCTTTCATAAGCTTTCAAAGAGGGTTTAGGTTGGTTGAGGGGCAGTTCTATGGGTGCATGTGAAGCCCTCTGTGACATGCTTGCGTGTAAAAAGGGCTATACAAATACATTTGATTTGATTTGATAAGCTCTCTCTCTCTTTTTTCATCTGTTTTCAGTACTCTCTCTCTCTATCACCCTGTATAAAATGTTTTCCTCTTCTTTCTGTCTTCCTCTCTTTCTATCCCCCTCTATCTATAACTCTCTCTATCATCCAACCATCCACACACACCCACACACACACACCCGCGCACACACACAATCATTTTTCTCATGACCCCTGACCCCTGCTGTGTCAAACACTGAGGCCTGGTGTCCTTGCTCAGTTTCGGGCCCAGTCTGGAGCTACTCCAGCAGGAAAAAACAAGCCGATAAACACTCGTGTCGGATGAGGGTGCACGATGGAGGTCAGAAAACCTCCACCGTCACAATAACCCCCTCGCGGACCTCTGCGCTGCCCCAATCCTGAGAATGAACAGCCTGCTTAGATAGCCGAGTTGGGTGAACTACTATTTGCAAACACCTGGGTGCTCTTGATTTATTAAGAAATCATCCTATCCTCTCCTCAGCGTTTCTCCACCCTGCATAACAATAATAAGTGTTGGCTCACATCATGTGAGAAACAGAGGGATGAATCTGTTCTCAGCAGAGGGAGAGAAGAGGATCTAGATCAGCCTGCTCTCCGCTCATCCCTTCTCACTCCCCCTTTCTGTTACTCCCTCTCACCCTCGTCTCTCATTTCCCTTGACTTCCTCTTTCTCTTTCTGTCTTTCCCTTCCTCCATCTCTCTCTCCTTCACTCCTGGGGAGTGCTTCCGCCTACCCCTCCCCTCTGGGTATTAATAGGGTGGGGTAGGTGGGGGGGGTTGTGGAGGCTTTAAGACTGTCCCAGGGGGTTTTGCTGTACAGACAGGGAGTAGCGACTGTAAATCCGCTGTGTTCACACACACACACACGGACGCACACACACACACAGAAAGAGAAAAGTATGAGTTGTACTCCATATACAGTCATTTCATTCAGCCACATGCCCCCCGCAAATCCTTCCAGTCTCACTGGAGACCGCTGGCTCAGGACACATTCTTCAGTTCCTTCTATCCTGGTCCTGAGAAAGAAAAAAGAGAGATAGAGAGAGTGTGTGAAAGAGAGTGTGAGTGTATTTGCAGTATCTTCTGAGTGCTTTCCTCTGTCACTGCCAGACCATCAAGGTGCATGAGAATGCAGCTCTAATTGACAAGTCCAGATAAATAAAGGTTCAATTACTAGAACCAGACAAAACAACCTTTCAGACAGCTTGGATGGGGACCTCTCGTCTCTATGGTGACTGGCCTTTTCTCCAAGGGCCCCGCCCTGGGTCTGTGGCAGGCAGAGCTGAGAGGAAGAGTGGAGGAGAGGACCTGAGCTGAGGGTGATAACACTGGGTACATCCAAACATTTACCTTAAAGAGAGAGGAGAGAGAGGAGAGGAGAGAGAGAGAGAGAGAAAGAGGGAGAGAGGGAGAGAGGGAGAGAGAGGAGAGGAGAGAGAGAGGGAGAGAGGGAGAGAGGGAGAGAGGGATATAGGGAGAGAGAGAGGGAGAGAGGGAGAGAGAGACAGAGAGAGAATACACTTGCACAAGCAGACACAACCTCCCCCTATGGGCCCAAGCACTTTCTTTTTAACAAGGATCAGATTAAACACATTCACTGTAAATTGATTGTTCTGTACATGTGAATGTATGCGTCATGTGGTTGGAATGACAGAGTATGGTAAGCAGACAGACTCAACTAGAATTGTGTAGCTTCTCCCCTCCCCTCTCCTCTCCTCCCCTCTCCTCTCACTCTCTTCCTCTCCTCTCTCACTCTCTTCCTCCTCTCCTCTCCACTCAGAATCAGAATCTCTTCTCTCACTCTCTTCCTCTCCTCCTCCCCCTCTCAGAATCAGAATCTCCTCCCTCACTGTCTTCCTCTCCTCCTCTCCAGTAAACAAGCCAGAGAAGTCTGAAGGGTGGAATGCTACTTCTTGTTTCTTTCTTCCTCCTTTTTTTTAAATTGTAGATCAGCAGAATGATCTCAACCCTACATGAGTCACCACTGTCACCCTGGCCCAGCTACAGACCATGCCAACTACTGCAGCCTACACCAACCCTATATCCATCCTGTATCTACCAGGATTCAATCCTGCATCAACCTTGTATTCACCCTAAATGAACTGTACCTCTGATCTTCACTGGTCAAACCTGGTCTGCTGTGATCTACTCTACATTACTCTACACTACCAGGTCCAATATGAGCTCCACCAGGAACGAAAGTATGTCATGGGGGTTTCCATACCAGACATTAAAGATGGACCTGCCCCCATTCAGAACGCTTGCTTTATGTTTTAGTTCATCTATGCTGGAAAAAAACAGACTCAAATGTGTTGTTGCTCTAGTGTGTGTCATTTACTGTTGTCTTGATTAAAGTGAGAAGCGGAGGCCCGAGGGGGTGTAGTGGCGTTGTGCAAAGTCCATGTTTCCTGTTCAGGAGTGGGTGAGAGGTCTAGTGCCTTAAATGTTTTCTATATGGCAGATCAGGGCTCAGTGCTGATCCTGACACAGTAATTACAGTCAGCAATTATATTATTCTTAGCAAACTTTTCATCAGCACAATCAATCAATTCATTAATACCGAATGGAATCAAAACTTTGAAACAGAATTTATGAATGACCATCGAGAAGCAGATGGCTTTACATGGTTGAGGTTGAAGCAAACTGCTCTACTCACTGGCCTAGTCTGTCTACTTCCTCTGTGGTTGGTGGACAGAACAGGAAGATGATTAATCACCAGATGAACATCAGGTTCTGCTTATGACAGGGCATGTTCTTAGATGGGTGATAGCGCCGTGAATTTACACAACTCTGTCTTCTTTTGTATGATCTGCAGACATGTTTCTTCTCTACTGCCTTCTCTCTGCTCTCATCAGAGGTCCGATTTTTATTCCCCTACTGGAAATTATCTTGACAATATCTAAGTGTGTGTGTGTGTGTGTATGTGTGTGTAATAACCCCTTCCTCTATCTCCAGTGTCCACACCATGTCAATCCAGCCTGTGTCTGGTTGGCATCATCGGGCAGAACATCACATTGCCGTGCTGGTACAACAGACATTCCGGCGGGATTCTCAACGCGTGCTGGGGGCGGGAGACCGTGCCCATGTCCAAGTGCTCCAGGACCATCATCTCCATCCAGGGAGGCAGGGTCACGCCGCAAGCCTCCCCCAGATACGTCCTACTCAGTGGGAGAGAAGAGGGCAACGTGTCCCTGACCATCCTCCATGCTCGGGAGAGCGACTCGGGCATG
This sequence comes from Hypomesus transpacificus, assembly GCF_021917145.1. Classification (NCBI taxonomy): domain Eukaryota; kingdom Metazoa; phylum Chordata; class Actinopteri; order Osmeriformes; family Osmeridae; genus Hypomesus; species Hypomesus transpacificus. The sequence continues at coordinate 3,575,169 of NC_061060.1, forward strand.
TACGGCTGCAGAGTGGAGATCCCAGGGTGGTTCAACGACCTCAAGATCAACATCCACCTCACCGTGGATTCGGACAGTACATTGCAACATGAATCTGATCAGAAATCTGTTGCCGTAGCGCCGGTTGGCCTGGACCCCATCGCCATGTCAACCGCAAGGCCGAGGGACAAGGTACAAGGTGAGCACTCACTGGACTGTCCACGCTGTCAGAAGCAGACTCAGTTGACATGTGACCCTAATCAAACACCACAGACATCACCGTGCTTTAGGATAGCAAATTGTGTTTGAAACAGATTATGTTTTCAACTATTTCTCTGACATTTACATTTACATTCTCTTCTGCAGAGATATTGACAACACTGGGAGTTAAATCTGAGAGCTTGCTTGGCCATCAGGTAACTCAAACATAAAAATAATGTTGTGTTTATTTATAAGTAAAGTAGCTCATATAGTTGGGGAAGGATTTATTGTAGGTTGTGATGATTTATCATCAGTTGATATGGCCGCTAGGGATTTTCAAGAGGAGCAGGACAAATCATTTAAATATTTGAAACTTGAAATAATGAAACTGTCTGCAGGAACAGCAAAAGGTGACCGTGTTGTTGATGCATTCAGCGAAGACGGCTGCCATCTTCCTGATCCCACTGGCAGTAATCCTGGTGTTCATCCTGGGTAAACACAGGGGCGGGGTTAATCCTGGTGTTCATCCTGGGTAAACACAGGGGCGGGGTTAATCCTGGTGTTCATCCTGGGTAAACACCTGGGCGGGGTTAATCCTGGTCTTCATCCTGGGTAAACACAGGGGCGGGGTTAATCCAGGTCTTCATCCTGGGTAAACACAGGGGCGGGGTTAATCCAGGTCTTCATCCTGGGTAATCACAGGGGCGGGGTTAATCTCACTCCTCTTCTCATTCTGACCTGAGAAGCAGAAGTGAGCAGCCACTGAAGTGACCATCAGTGGTGTGTGTTTGGGTTTGTGTGTGTGCGGGGGGTTTGTGTGTGTGTGTGTGGGTTTGTGGGTTTGTGTGTGTGGGGGGATTTGTGTGTGTGTGTGTGTGCGGGGTGTGTTGCGTGGGTGCCACTTCCTCATACAGCTCAAGTGGAAAGAATTCCACATAACATGCTACTCTGTAACCTGGAATTAGCTTCCAGCTTGCAATGTTGCTTCGACAGATTAAACATTGTTCCTGTTTGTGTGTCTTGTCTGCCAACTCAGGGAGAAGGAGTAGACAGAGACTGGAGGTGACACCAGGCCAGGAGGAGAACATCTACGAAGACATGCAATTGTTTGCCAGATAGGGAACTGTCACCAGTCAATCTCTGACTGCACGACTGAGTAATGTCTGCAGCCAGTCCCCTGGGAGAAATGGCAAGATTGAGAATAAAGTGTTTTCAGAGCTGAGCAGAGGTAGCCTATAGGATCATCGCTCTCTAACCCTCAGAGCTTTGTTACCAGCTTCAGTAGAGATGAGGCTTCTACACAGAAGATCAGGAGTTCAAGCTTTCACACAGGTACAACGTATACACTTTGTTAGCTGTGAAGAGTGTTCCCTAACTCACCACGACGGAGAACACATTTCAACTCTTATTTGTTTATAGAGATTAAGGAAGGAAATATCAACCACACAGGCTGCAGTATAGTTCTGTTGTCTGACATTGCCGGTGTATATATATCCTTGGCGTGTGTAACCGGAGCTATATAAATACACAGCGACTCTGTGTTACCCGTACAGTAGCCTAGAAACCAATACATTTTGTTTGATTAGCTTTCTGTGAGCTAGCATTCTGATGAACTTGGAAGTTGAGATGTTTTTTAACCCCAAATGCCTGAGACCTGCTGTTCATGCCAATAGAGTTAGGGTTGGGTTAGGGTCGAGTATGTATACATGGTATCTCCCATGCCAGCTCCTGGTCTGGTTTTGCTGGTCCACCTGCAGAAAGCAGAGCCACAGCGCCGTCTGGTGGAGAGCAAGGGCACGACCCCAAAGCGACAAAGCTGTCGGAATTCTACAACCAGTGTGCTCCCCACAAAGGACTATAATAACATTTAGAACAGAATGCCGTCAAGTTTGCTACTGTACAGATATTAACTTTTAATACATGATTTAACTAATGTCAATTATTTTTTATTATTTTTACACGTTACTATGCAACCATTAAATGGTCAGTCAACTTAAATCAAGTCTATTATTTTTCTTCGCCTACTACTGATCCGTTCGTTTCCACTGTAGAAATGAAAGGTTCACTCCCATTAGAAATATTTTCTTCTGTTTACGCCAATGTGTGTGAGAAAATAACCCTGTATCTCAGTAGGAGCATGCAGTCCCATGAAAAGACTGTGGTCACTCTCTTGTCATGTGTGTGAAGGGAACTGCAGAGAGGAGAGGAGAGGAGGGGAGGGGAGGGAAGGGGAGAGAAGCTGGTGTTTCACCTCCAAACTTTCACTTCTTACATATAGTGGTACTGTGAGTTGCACAAAAAGCCCTAGTTTCACACGCTGTAAAGCCAATAAATTCCGAATCCTCGCAACTGTTGTGCTAACTGATTGTATGAAACAATTTCAGTAATCTAATCTAAATCGAATGTATTGAAGTAAATACGAATTTATTCAATCTATTGATTGATTGAATAAACTGTTTTGATTATTTAATCAAGAGATTCGAATACCCAAACAGTTTGATGTCGTCAGTCTCCCCAGAGGGTTTTTCTTCACTACACTCACACGTAAATGTTACCACACTTCTCCACACTCCCTGATCTCCAGTAATAACAAGCCGAACGTCTCTAAATCTCTCCGATTTCCTCATATTCACCTTCTCTTGAGTGGGAGGAAAACGTTTTTGAGTCACTGTGGAGATACCAAACAGACCGATTTAACCGTGTTGCTAAACCAATCTCCAACGTGTCCGCAGCCTCCTCCCACACTTCCTCTGTGGTCCAGAGGTGAAAGACGGACAGAGTTCGACCAATGAGGAACCAATACCAACTCTGTGGACCTCTTCAGGTCATCTGGTCCTGTTCACCACATATGAAACTGGCATCAATCGATCAATTAACCGCTTCCTAGCTCTTTTGTTAATGTACTTGTTTTTGGGGAGATGTATATATTTTTTTGCTCTTTGTGACATTGTTTGCAATACAAATCAAACGAGTTCGAACCCAACGCTTGCATTCTTACTAATAGATGTAGTTAGTGAGTGAGTCTGGTCACATGACACACACGAGTCAGTGTGATAGGCCAGAACCCTGCAGCTTCACAGTCTAATCAGTGAGGCCGTTGGAACTTTGAAACAAACCGGCTGAATAGCTCCTCTAATAGCTACAATTGGTAGCGGAGGATAAACAAGGAACAATGGCATTCCTGACCGAGCAGATATTCTCCGAAACCCACTTTGCCTCAGCACCAGGGTTGCCCGGCAGTAACATCCCAGACACCAGGAGTCAGATCACCTTTTCTGCTGACGCGCACAATCTCCTGCTCCACATCAGCACACGACAACAGAATATGTGGACGTGCAGGGGAACCAAAACCAGTAATAGGGGAACAGGCTGGGGTCCCCATTCCGCTTCAGACAACTCTATTGATGTGCTAATAGGATGAGGGGAAGGGGGTTGAGGGGGGTTGAGGGGGGTTGAGGGGGCACGGGAGGGGAGGGACGGTGGGTTGGTGGGGGGCGTGTGAACTGAAGGAGGGGGGGGGCGGTTCATAACACTGCCCTCAGTGTGGCTGTGTTCATTCAGTGTGTTTGTGGCAGAGCTGAGCTTGTAGAGGAACAGAGGGAGCCGTGGCGAAAGGGAGAGAGAGAGAGAGACAGAGAGAGAGAGAGAGAGAGAAAGAGAGAGAGAGAGGGAGACGGACAGAGAGAGAGAGAGAAAGAGAGAGAGAGAGAGAGAGTATGTGTAATAGAGAGAAACAGAGAGAGAAGTAAAGAAAGACAGAGAGAGGTAAAGGAAGAGGAAGAGAAAGAGAAAGAAAGAGAGAGAGGTAGGGAGAGGGAGGGAGAGAGGGAGAGAGGGACTGTGACACAGAGAGAGGGAGAGAGGGGAGAGAGGGAGTGGTGAGACAGAGACAGGCCTACACAGAGGATCATGGAAGCCTCCTTCAGGTTGCTGCGCTGGACTCTCCTCGTGTCGCTGCTCCAGGGTAAGCCTGTGCTTGTTCGGTATAAAACCACAGAGTCGGACAAGTGAGACTCAAACATTTATACGCATCTGTACTCTGAATACAAACATTATTGTTGATGAAACAATCAGTTGTCCTGACGATGTGGTTTGATTGCTAGATTTGGTTTGTAGATTTTGGTCGGCTTGAGTTGTTGCTGAAAGAGATGAGTTGTTTGTTTGTTAGTTTACAGTGTGGGGCACTTTCATAGCGGTCTATAGAAGTTGTATTCACATACTTCATAATGACATATGGGTACTTATCAGGATGCCTGGTGAAAGTCAAAGCAATGAGATGTACATTTTATACAGAAACACTCAGTGACGACTTGATGCACCTGGACCTCTGCACATATCAGACAATCCTGTGGCAGAAACTCAACGCATGAAAGCTTGCAGAGGTGTCGAAGTGGTTCAGTTGTTGGTCAGAACTAACAATAGAATAGTGAAAAAATGCACCAAAAAAATTGTGACAGGAAGCTGCCACATTGCAGAAAATAACCTGTGTATTGCAGGTTTCACACCAGTCGCATGAAGAAGAGTATGTTTCAGTGTTGCAGCTGCAAATTCCAGTAGATTCTCATACATTCTGATGTTTGGCCTGAACAGCAACTGAACAACTTCACTTTTGGACTGAGCTGTGACGCGCTGAGTAGCCGCCACACGAGGCTCAGATCAGATGAATGCCTTCACGAGCCCCGACGAACGCGGGTGTTCCTAATAAAGGAACTACTGAGTGTAATCAACAATACGTAAAAGACGAGTCAGGATCATCCATCTTAGTCGCTGTCCCGGTCTCTGTAATTCCTGGTCTTGTCTCCATGACGACAGGTTGGAGCGATGCGGACGTGAGTGTCCGAGGTGTGGTCGGCCGGGACGTGACCCTGACCTGCCAGTACGACTCGGTGTACTACGGCACGCTGGCCGTCTGCTGGGGCAAAGGTCAGATCCCCAACAGCGGCTGTGGGGACGAGCTGATCCGCTCGGACGGCGCGGTGGTGACGAGCCGAGCTTCGGAGCGCTACGTGCTGCGCGGGGACCTGAGGGCGGGCGACGTGTCGCTCACCATCAGGCAGCTGGAGGAGGCCGACGCCGGGACGTACGGTTGCCGCGTCGACATCCCCGGCTGGTTCAACGACCACAAGCACCACGCCACGCTGACCGTGGAGCCAGGTGGGAGAGAGACGGGCTGATGGTCGTGATGACTCTGCGGGTGTCTGGTGACGTTTCTGCGGCTGAGGGGGTTTTCATTTCTCTCAGGGAGTTTCACGTTTGTATTTCTCTTCCTCTGTTTTCTTCCTCCCCTCCTCTCTATCCCCCTCCTTCTCTCGCCTTTTTCCTCCCCCTCCTCCCCCCTCCCCCTTGCCCCCTCCAGGACCTCCAGACCCTGTGAGGCTGCAGCTGAGAGAGAGGAGGAGCAGGTCTCTGTCGCTGTCCTGGACCGCTGGCTTCCATGGAGGCAGCCCCCTCACTGGCTACACGCTGGAACACAAGAACATCATCGGTCAGGGGAAACACATTAACCATGCCAGATGCCACAGTTACCTCTTGTCCCCTGACCCCAGACCCCCTGACCCCTGCAGACTCCTGGACCTCGGCCTCCAGGACCAGCATCAGCCCCCAGCTGACCCGAGCCAGCCTGTCTGACCTGCACCCCTTTACCACCTACAGCCTGCGCTTGTTCACTCTGAACACTGTGGGAGCCAGCCCGGCCAGCAACACCCTCACTGTCACCACCGGCGAGGAAGGTAACCGACACACAACCTAAACTCAGATGGGTAAAGTAGAGTTGAGTTGTTTTGTGTGTTAATAATATATATACATTGTATGAGTATCTGGTTCAGAAGAATCACAGACAGTTGTTTAGGACTCAGGAGTTTTAAACAATGACCTCTGACCACCCCCCCCCCCCACACCCTCTCCTCTCCATCCAGTTCCGGGTGGCCCCCCCCTGGACGTGCAGCTGGGAGCGCTGTCCTCCAGCACTCTGGAGATCTTCTGGAGGGTACAGTGTCTCCAGACACACCTTTAACAAGGGTCACGCATGTTTGTGTTTGTCTGTAGGTGGTCATGTTTGTGTTTGTATCCCTTCCTGCACCCCCCACCCCCCAGCCTCCAAGAAAGGACCTCCATTATGGCATGATCCAGCGGTACATCGTAGGCTACAAGATCTACGAGGACTCGCCCTCCTCCTCCCAGCCCTGGAGCAGCCAGGCCGTGTCCTACACAGGCCGCAGGCAGAAGCTGGTCCTGGAGGACCTCCAGACCGCCACACGGTACCAGGTGATGGTCCAGGCCATCAACGGAGAGGGGCCAGGGCCCTCCTCCCCCCAGCTGGTCTGCTCCACCCTGCAGGACGGTGAGAGGGGGCGCTGGGCCGCGGTCAAACACCTTCCACTAGAATCCTAGCTGTTCACTGAGGGTCATCATTGATGGTTTAAGTCGGTTTAGGTGTCCTTCTATGGGTATATGTGAAGCCCTCTGTGACATCGCTTAT